>NC_056630.2:88049224-88349224 GCF_002870075.4 Lactuca sativa | reverse complement strand
GTCAAATGAAAAGGACGGTGCCACCGTCGATCCATCTACTCAGGATGAAGAAATTTTGATCATAGAAACTCATTGAATTATTAGTTGTTTATCAGTTTTTAGTTTGGGTTTTAATTTGAATTACTTGTGTAGGGTTTTGATTCAGATTTGGATGAACATTTTTTTATCAATTATATTATCGGTCTAAGCTTTTTGATTTAGATTGGTTCTTATACGTATGTAAGTTGTAGATTTTAAGTCATGATAAGTATGTTAACTTCTTTATTCTATTTTTGTTTTATCTTCTCTGAGTATTTATGTGTAAAGTTGTAAATAATGTAGTTATTTTGGATGCAAATTAATGAATAATAGTAATAGTAATAATAATAATAATAATAATAATAATAATAATAATAATAATAATAATAATAACTGGGTGAGAAACCCCGCTATGCAGGGTGCGGATTTGTTCATAGTAAAAATAAAAAAAATAGATGTTTGACAGTCCTCCACTTATAATTTTGAATGCTAAACATCAATGACATTAGATAAAAAGTAAAAATAAAAGAAATAGGCATCTATTAACTATAAATAACAGTTACCATAGTTTCCACTTATCTGAATTTCCTTGACAAAAAGTAATTATTGAAATAAAAATAGAATTACAAAACTACCCCTACTGGTATAAACGTAGTTATCTATTTTTGATTCTTTGGAATATAGTTATAATCACTTACAAACGCCCCTATGATAATGTATTAGTTCCCACAAAAAGTTGCAATAGGTCAATAAATCCTGCAAAATAATTAGAAAACATGTAGGTGATCTCATTTTATGAACCAAGAAATCTCTTACTGCACTAATTGAAAGACTTCAATATGTAATTTGAAGAGTTTATCTTTACTAATGTCAGATGCTGCTTCCAAAAGTTTGGTTGTTCTTGTTTTATATCTTACAATTCAAATCCAACTTCGTTGTTACTTTGATAAATAATTTTTGAATGGGTTAACCATGAGGCCTACGAACTGCAAATCTCCATTGCCTTAAAAAACCAAAGTCCAACTGTCATCAATATTTCTAAGCGGGGGTCGGAACTCTTCAATGACGTTTTTTTGTTATAGTTAAATGGTATTACGTTTAGTATAAATTAGCTTGATTACTACGTTTCTGTCGACCACAGAGTAAGCCCATGTTCTTATTACAAATGAAACCTACAAAATTTAGTAAAGAAAACTCAATTTCTTTTCAAGAGAAACCAGAAACCAAATTCAAAACTCTACCATGCCATATCAACGATTTAGCATACCCAAATAGTAATGAAAGTATAAAAAACTATAGTCCATTAATATAAAACCATTAATAATGTGCATGTAACCCCACAACCTCTTTGTTCTCTAGTCGATCCAACACCCCTCTACCCTTTTAACGAAGTTCATGACCACTCTCTTATGCTACCTCTCGTTAACCCTAGGGGTCGATAAAATGTTAATTCTCCATTCATGCATGCTATCTCAAAAATAGATAATCATGTTCATGATTGAAGCAACTATCCATATGTCTGTATATATAGTAATACATAAATTCTATATTTTATACAAAATTATGAAGACACTGGTTAACGTAACCATTTACCAAAATATAATGCAAAAACGATTCAGTAGGCCTTAAATAATGGAAAATATATCTAAATGGTGGGAAAATTCATTAGAAAGAATTAAGATTTAACATAAATGGTGTCACTAAAAATACCTCTGCCCTAAAAGGAAAACCAACTTCCATAAAGCATACTACAAAAACAATAAGCAAAAACACATTAAACTAGTAAAATAGAGTATAAAATTAAGAGCAAACATCAAGTTTTGACGTAACTATAGCTCAAGTCCTAATACATATTCAATCTTGACCTGAATTTAGTTAAAAATCCTTTTCAAGCGATATCCAATTTGATTGCCAATGATGTGAAACTTTTATTTAAAAATCCTAAATGGTAAAAAATTAAATAATAATAATAATAATAAACTGTTTTTGTATCTGCTGCTTTAATTCTGGACCAATTTTTCCTTACAATAATTTAGCCTTATCAAAAGAAAGAGGATATACATGGAAGTTGAGTGTCATGTACCGGAAAATTGACCAATGGCAACTAAAAATCAATATTATAGCCTCTCTTTCTCACTTTCTTCCTTTGTTGTCTTCTCTGTTATCCTTGTTTTTTCTCTTCTCATGGCACTTTTTGTTTGTTTGTGTTTCTCAGATATGTCATTCCCTGAAACATATATTACAATTGATGAACATAACTATGACTTTATGTCGATAAAAGAAATTTTTTTGATTCTCCGTGTAAGTTGCTATAACCACGAAAACTTACAAATGGGGTGTAACTGTAATGATAAATAAGTATGGATCATCAGCATCAGGTCGAAAATGACCATAGTTACCATACTTGTAAGAATTTGATGGCTTTAGAAGAAAATAACTTGCTACTTTTAAGAATCTAAAGACAATGAGGCAATAAAAAAACTTATAGTGTGGTGGTTTTTGAATTTTACCCTTTTGCCAAATTACCCTAACTGGAACTGTAATATGGATTCACCACCATATGAATTGAAATCTCTAGATTGAATCTAAACCAACGATTACCCGTGTACAACAACAATCGGCCAGTTTGTCTGCTTTCAAAGGGTTTTTTCTTGCATTATGATTATGCAAATTCTACCAATTAATATCCATTTTGAGTCATTTTCATCATACTTCATAGCATTGTAGCGTAAATCAGCAAAAACACTCATAAAGTAGAAAGCCATACCCGGTTTCATTGGAGAGGCTTTGATTTCCACTGTAGAGAGAGGTGACACCAGGCGAAGCCACTTTACTTCCTTATTGATAGTTGTAGTCACTAGAACACGATCTGCCACCTACATAAAAATAAATTAATAAATAAAAAATCCTCACCTGGTTGCAACTTAACACACACAACAGCCACTGAACATAGATAAACACAGACATACCAGCCACTCATACACATAGAAGCACACACAACAACCATCTCACCATATCATTAGGCCAAATGTCTTTTTGTTTATAAAAATGTAATAACTCACTGAAATGGAAATGTAAATTTCTTATAAACAGGAATGGTGGAAAAGGTGAAATCTGGATAAATTACTTCATGATAATGGCTATGAGAGGCTTCAAATGTCAACGGATTAAAATTGTTTGTGGATTTGATAGCCATGAGTGGTTGCGACGGTGTAAATATGGTAGAAGTAGGTTTCGGTTGGTGAGACAGCCACCTAATATGTTCCTCTGTTCCGATGCTAATATATTCCGTACATCAGCATCATGTAGACATTCTTGCATGAAAAAAATGCTCATGTATTTTCTCAATAACCTGTATCATGCATTTCAATCAATAATTAGTAACATAAGAATATGATATGATGCAACAACACCAAACCACACCAAATGGATCAAGGATGTAGGTGTTTACCGCCAATGAAGATGCCAAAGTGCCCAAATTGATGCCTACTACATGGGAAATATATGTATATGCAATGTAAACAATAAACAGATATAAATTTTGAATTTAAGGGTATGGTCTGTCTTGTATTGTATGGCATTATACATTTCTACAAATATTAAGTTAAGCTTGTTATGAGGCCATACTCTTATGTAATTGTCTATGATTACAACAACTGATTTCATACCCAAAACCCCTTCAGAAATCCTTGATCTTGGGATCTCCATCATTATCCCCATCATCACCCCTTGAGAGAACTCTCCCATTAAACAAAACTCCTTATGGATCAAGAACTTCGGCCATTTTTGTAGCATATAGTTTGTTTCCCATTGTGTGAAAACGAAGCTCATAAAGCTTACTCGCGTGATGTCCACCAAACCAAAGCCTTTTTTTTTACATAAATAGCCTTTTTGTCAAATGAACAAAATATGAACTTAAATGTAAGAAATTTGAACCTATATTGCCTCCAAACTTCAATGATGTATGATCTGAAAAGTAAAATAATGAGTAAGGTACGAGTGAGGTTCAACTCATAATAAATAAAAACTTTAAAACTTCAATAATCTAGGATCTCAAAATGCAATATTTTTACTGTTGCGGGCCCACCCCTTTATCATGCATGGAAGCATAAAGTCTCTGGTATGCCCTATACAACTTTCAAAGTTCAAACCAATTCAAACTCAAATAAATTAAATTATTGAACTCTTTTACTTTTTGCACTCAAATTTTCCCAAATATCTATCTTTTCACCAAACTTGAGTACTCTGAATAAAATTATCCGTATGGAATGGAATGAGCTCTCAATGTATCCCAATCCCTTTTCTTGAATTCTGATTCCCATTCTCTGAACCTAATCTGCCAAAAAAACCCAATTACACTTTTCCATTGAAATCATCAATAGCTAGCCATGCCCTTTTGTCCCCTACCGAGACAACTATTATAACCAACAAACACCGTAAATATAATTGATATACAAAGTACCCAGGTGACTTTGCAGGGTGGTAATCCGTTGGAACTCCACCATTTTTGCCACTCTTCATAGCTATCGTTTTCAAACAAATAGTGTACATATCTGTAGAATCGGACAAAAAATAGGTCATCATTACCCATAATCAAAAGTATTTAGGTTAATTATAACTATCTGATATGAATTGATTGCTCCTTTGAGGCTAGTACACGTCAATCTTCTGGTGGAAGCATCTTACATAGTACTAAAGCTTCTTCAAAATTTCCAGATGATGTCATTTGTTCAATCTGCATATTAAACACAATAATTTGCATACAGTTCCGGGAATCTTCAAGAAAAATGCTTCATAAAAGAAGCATACAACAGACTATTGGATTCATGTCTATGTCCGTAACTATAATTGGTAATACTTGACCCGACCCGAAATGGTCCATTTGGGTTGCATGGCATCGGGACATTTGGATTGAGAAGATGAGGAAAAAGGATACTAGTAATTTATATTAATATATTATAAGTTCTAATATATTAATATATAATCATAATGTATAATTAATTGTATTGATCAAGAATTAGTTTATAATTAATTAAGTGATCAAAAAGGGACTAATTACATATGGACTCTTAGAGATATATGTGTGATGGGCCAAGTTCATTTAGGTTGGACTAAGCTTTCATGGATAGTCCATGAAGTGTTTAACCCATGGATCATATGAAATGAAAGGTCATGGGTATTAGGGTTTAACCCTAATCTCCACACTATATAAAGAAGTACTTGGTTGGTGAAATTTGGACTTGTGTGTGTGTACACAAAAGGGCAAGGCCGATTTGACTAGAGAGAACGAAAGTATCCTTATTCTCAAGGTTATTCCAAGTGTTCATGCTATTGTGTGAACCATTTGAGGTTTCGCACTTTGGGCACTAGGCACTCAAGCTTCATGAAGACAAGTTACATCAAAAAGGTATGTATTCTATCTATTTTATTACCCAAGTATATGATATTTGTGTGCTAGTTAGGATAATACCTTGGATATTCATATTTTCATGTATAATAGAGAAAGCATAGATCCAAGGTATTTAGGGTTGTATGTGCACCATTGCATGTTGTAGTATACTAAAACCCAACAATGGTATCAGAGCCATGGGTTGTTTTCTGTTATATTGATGCAAATATTTTGTTTTGAAAGTTGAAAAAAATGGAAAAAAAACATGATGTTTGTCAAATTTTAAGATAATTACTTGTTTTTTGTGACAAACTAATTATTTGTAAAGTTTGAATCATTTTCTATATGAGTTAAATTAGGTCAAATTTCGTAAAATGTAAAATGATATGATTATTTTATTAGTTTTAAAAGTTTGATCTAAAGAGTTTTTTGAAACCTCCATAAGTTATGGATATGAAAAGGTTTTAAAAAAATTGATTCAAAGTTTTTTATGGAATTACAAAACTTGATATTAATGTTTTAAAGTATTTCATAACTTGTTCTTAAGTTATGGAACATGATAAGTTTTTTTTTGTGTTACCTTGTTTAATGAGTTAATTTAGATTAATGAAAAAAAATTGTGTGGTAATTGTTTTCAATCCAAATTGATCGAATAATAGTTCATAAAATGTGTTTTTGTAACTTGTCCTCAAGTTATATGAAAATCACATTTATAAATTTTAAAACTCATAAAAGTGTCACAGGTTACAAAATTGAAGAGTCATCTTTGTCATAAATAGTTTTATGAACTCCATAACTTGTCCTCAAGTTATGGATGTCCAAGAGTCTCTTCATTAAAAGTTTTAAGGCTTTAATTAAAACTCAGAAGTTATGAAAATCCAATAGTTTTTAATAGTTTCAAAAACATTCCCTCAAGTTTTGGAATTTGAAAAGTTTTCACTAATGAATAATTTTAAGCCCTTAGAATTTTAAAAGATAAAATTCAACCCTTATACTTTATAATATTATAAGTTAATAATATATATATATATATATATATATATATATATATATATATATATATATATATGTATAAGTGCAAGTCGTCTTACCATTAGTAGGTCTCATTCACGAAGTCGGTCTATAAGTGTGGTATAAGGTTACTGCCTATAAAATGGCAGTTTAATGGGTGTTTACTCTCACCCACCGCTTTCTTGACTAGTGGAGGGTCGTTAGCCGAACAGGTAGGACAATGACTATAATTCTCCCTTCATTAAAAGTATTAATGATAAATACTAAGTAACTAAACACTTATAAATTCCCAATCTTAGTTACTTAGGAAAATGTGAATTTGGTGCTAACCCGTGAAATAACACTTTGCACCCTTGTCAAGCTGTTAGTGGAGGGTCGTTAACCGGCACACTAACATGGGACTGAAAATGTGTGGGAAACGGTGACTTAAGTTTTATCATAGATCGGTGTAGCGTGTGTGGTTAACCGACACATTGATTAGGTGATAAATTAAGGTTACCAAGTCAATTTGCATGGTTATTCACACCTTGTTTGTGATCCTCGGCATCCCAGTCACAAACTTGAGAGGGCACAATCGAGATTCAAACGTGCCATTGAAAGTTCAATGTATCTCAAAAGATCTAGGAGTTTCAAATCCAACTAAAACGTAATTCAATTTCGTTTTTCATGGAGGAAATTGGTAAATCATCATTTACCTACCTTCAACTATTTAATAACTTGGATTACGGCATCCCTCTCCCAGTTACAAATAGGTTGTTAGGTCCTAGCCTTAATATTTCATATTGGGTGTTATATTAAGGACTTTAAATCAACTAAACTTGAATATCTCCCAAAAGATGTCTAGTTCAGACATCTATGATCTTCCTAAATCTCTTGGAATTTCTCTTCCTCCACCCCTTCCAATTATTCTCCCTAACCCACAAGTTCAAGGTCACTCAAGCCCTATTGGCAAGGCAAGGTCTAGGTGTGATCACATAATGGAGATGAAGTCACATATTGACAACCCAGGAGAGTTAGGTGTCAAAATCTTGAGAAAGTTGGTGGTTCAATCACTTTCTAAGTCACATAGTGAGTTCCTTTGGGACTCCTATGAAACAGACTATGACAAGACCCTTAATGATCTTATCTATTTGTTTGGTACTGTTGAATCAGCAATGATTTGGAAGGATAGTAAAGCAAATTTGATTTGAAGATTGACTTCCTAAAACTTTATGGACATTGACAATGATGACACTGGAAATCCAGAAAAAGCATTCTCTTCCCAATGGAAAGGAATCGGCCATAGTCAACTCGGTTGGCAAATAGTAAAGAGAAAAGCTAAGTCTGTGAAAGTCCCATGTACCATTACCAAAGGCTCCATTTGTTAAAATTTCCAAAGGAAGGGGAACTGTTTGCGAAGCTGCCAAATTTACCTAAGGATGTTAAAGTCAATAAGTTTGACTCTACTTCAGGTAAAGTCCATTGTCTAACTCTGTTAAGCTCCTATTTGGAGATTCTTATTACATAATGTGATTGAGTCACATGGTGATGTTATACGAATCAAAGAAAAGAGTGAAAGCATAAAGGAAGTATATGTTGCTTCTGATCGCGAAGATGGACTTCGATCGCATCAGACTTTTGAAGCTGTTACTTAGGAGTTATGACACATTGCTTAGGAATATATAACAACAAGGTTTTCATATGGATTGTAAGGATATGTTTTTCCGCAAAGTTTTTAAAATAAAAGGGAATTTTTTATTTTATTTATTTTAAGTTTCCTTACAATGGCATTTGTGAAAAAAAAATTGTTGTTTATATGTTTCCATTGCTAGTAATATAGGAAAATGGTTTTGATTCTTTCATTTGTGGTAGTGTCTAAATTTACCAAAAAAGGAAAGTTTCTCATCACCCAAGTTTTAATTGTACCAAAACTTGGAATCATGCAAGTTGTATAGTATGATGAATGAGAACTTTCAAGCCTTGGAAAATTAAGACTAATTACTTGTTCACATGGATGTGTGAGTCAAGTAAACGACTAAGGGATCGAGTACACATTCTTGTGCACTGATCAAGCCCACCACAAATAATCGTTAAGACTATTCGTCATGATTTACTAAAGTTTAGTAAATATGGTTATGCTTACAGGCTTAAGTGTAATTCTGATACATTGGAAAAATTTCGATGTATGGCAGAACAAATGAGAAGAATCAAATTAGGCAGAAGGATAAAAGTTTCTCAAATCTGAAAAGATATGAGGGTACTTTAGTATCATGTTATATGATCATCTTAATGATTAAGAGACCTTATCACAATTCATCCTCTAAATGCATTCTGATAGCTAAGAAGAGGAATCTTGAATTGTTGGAATGGTTAAATCAAGAAGATGGGTCATACTTCGTTCCAAAACAAGTCTAAGAGTCATACTCCAAGACTGTAAGTTGAGTGACATATCTTAAAGAAAGGTTCAAAACACTTGTCAAATGTAAGACTAAAAGTGTCCTACTCTTGTACATTTGAAATTGGTAAGTTGTGATGTTTTGGATAAAACAAAGACCAACTTAGGCCAATTGTGTGAAGTGTTTGTCTTGATATAGAATCCGCACTATCTCTTGAATATTTGGCAAGATAGTCTTATATGTCAAGAGGACAGTGGGAGTCTTAATGATCCCAAAAAGAATTTCAAGATATAATCAAAAATAAAAAAACCTGTAGTTTAACACTAGCACACGACGTGAGGTTTATAACCTATCGTGTTGACATATTTCTATTTTTGTGCCCATTCCAGTTAAAGTTAGCTTTGCATATGAGTTCTTAGAGATCTCAATTGGTTGCATATCAAATTGGAAGCAATGGCAAGCCCTTGATCTGCCAGGTGGCAAGAATTTACGATTGCACAAGTTCAGTCCATATAAATTTGGAATTATCACTAATCTTGTCTTGTGATTATGGTTTTGACAAAACATTCACATGGAATGGAAAACATATACCATAAGATCTAAGGGTCATAAGGTTTCTCTCTGATTCATGAAAATGATGGTGAGGAAACACTTCCACCAAGTAGATTTGAAGCAAATAGAAAATGTCACACCCCGGCCGTCGGCGGAAACACCGGGCAATGTAACGTCATTTCACGTATCATAGTTATCAACTTCCTGAAAACAAATGCATTTAAAATACGTCAACATAAAGTTGGTGAGTCCACAGGTTTTGACTCCATATAAAAATAATACATATTCCGAGTTTCAAAAGTATAGTTTTGGAAGTATAATTTTGACTCTTCAACGTTTACTATATATATCCTAGGTATAAAAAGTTTACTTCCAAATAAGTATAAACCTATAAGTCTCATATACTATGAATATAAGTGTTTGTAATTCCATACAAACGAAAGTTGCTACGTATAAATCTTATATCAGTTCTATACGAGTAAAACCACTACGTATAAATCTATTTCAATTCTATATGAGTATGCGTGCTAGGTATAATTATCTACTTAATATACAAGTAGTACCTAGGGTATAAGTAGGGGAAACTTATACTTAACATTAATAATTGTATAGCAATGAAGTATAATGTTTCTAACAAGTTGCTACCATGAGTCTGTAACCGCTGCTTGACAACAAAACCTCTGAGAAAACAATACACTCATGATTTACCATGAGAAAAAATGCACTCATGATTTACCATGAGAAACAACACCGCACGCTTCATCGACGTTGGAATAAAAATAAAAGGAACGAATCGTCACTCGCTTGTCTTGGGTTGTAATTAACAACCACGAGTGGGGTCGTCAACCCGTATCTTATTCATACACAACTTGCTCGCTCACACGAGATTAACAGTTATAGGTCAGAGGACTCCCACTAAGATCCCCAATCTAAGTTGATGAATGAGGTAGCTTATGTAGACTTTGACGGCTTCCTATAGCTCTAACAACAAAATAATTTTCATGTCTAAAACCCTAAGTCACTAGACTATGCTTTTGAACATTACTCCTAACTTCATAACATTTAGGTAGTATAACAAGTATATCTTGAAGTAAAAATAGGTTTTATATTGACCTAAAACCAATAATAACAACATATAACGTTCCTAGTTTTATCTTGACATAAAACTATCAATAGATATACTAAGTTTTATCTTAACATAAAACTAATCCATAACAACATATAACATATCCAGTTTTATCTTGACATAAAACCAATAACAACAACATATAACAAACATGGTTTTATCTTGACATAAAACCAATAATAACAACATATTTATATATTAACATATAGGACTTCCGAGTACAACTCTGGAACTATATCGCACACATAATATATATAGAATCCTAAGTATAACTCAAGATCTACATTAGTACACTACTATAACAATAACATACTAACAACTTTACGATAGTTGTATAATTTCATATACAAAATAAGTGTATCTCGGTTATTATAACTATCTACGTTGATACTAATATACTATCATATAGACATAATAATAACGTATATATAATATTTAGCATGCGTTTTCCCCTAAAAACATTAGAAAGTGGGGTTGTGAAACTCACCTTTGTAGCGTGATTTTATGTTATCTAAGCAGAAACGGTCAGCGGTACGACGTCGTCGGGGTTCGGGAAGCGAAACGGCTCCAGCAAACGAGAGAGAAAGAAGAGAAATGGTGTAAGGAAGTGTCAAGGTCGAACCTGCTATTTATAGTAAGATTTTTGGCCCTCACGGCGTGAAAAACTCATTGTTCACGTCGTGAGTTTGGATCTTATCTCTTCGTAGACTTGCCATCCGTCTTCTAGCTTCCGAATATGGCAAAATGAGCCCTCAAGATGTGAAAAATGCCTTGTTCATGTCGTGAGTTTGGATCTTATCCCCCCGTAACCTCGTCACACCTTCTAGATCCGAAATATGGCGGTTTGACTACTCACGTCGTGAGTTTTTATGCTCACCTCGTGAGTTCAATCAAATTTGGGTTTTCTGACAGCGACATCTTCGGAAGGCCTTAACTTTTGCATACGAACTCCGTTTTTGACGTTCTTTTTATGCACACGTAGGTAATTCTGAGTGCTACAACTCTCTAATAGATTAAAATAGCTAATTCTAATCCTATTTTAAATTCCTCTTATATTAGAGATTTAATAGTGTTCAGTTTATCATAACTTCTTCACGCGAAGTCAGATTTAGACGTTCTCTATATTTTTGGAATCGTATGCACATATACTTTGAGTTGTATCATGAAAGTTCATACATTAATATGAGTTACATAGTAATTTTATCACATTACTAGTTTAACAAAATCACATTACATGATTGACATAATCACATGTGATTGTTATTGACCTAATTTTGACGGGTGTTACATTCTCCCCCCGTTAGAATAATTTCATCCCGAAATTTATCTTGTGGATGGGTTTTGTTAAATAGTTGAGGAAAATATTATATATACTGCTTAGCTCTTGAGGTAACTTAAGTTGGTATGCGACAGAACCAATTCTTGCTAGAAAAAGGTCCTATATACTGTGGGTTTAGTTTGCTTCATTTCCTGAACTGATTTACAGCTTTCCAAGGAGAGACCATCAACATTAATTCATCTAGAACTCGGAATTCCAAAGGCTTACGTTTTATGTCAACATAGCTCTTTTGACGATCACGTGCAACCTTTAATCGATCCTTAATTTGCACGATCTTTTCAGTTGTCTCGTGGATTATTTCTGGTCTAGTACGTAAGGCATCGCCTGTATGTTCTCTGGCCATCTGCGTGTCTCCGACTTTCTGCACAACACACTGGGGAACGACATTTTCATCCATAAAGAGCCTCAAACGGTGCAACCTTGATGCTGGTGTGATGACTATTCTTGTAGGAAAACTCAATTAACAGTAAATGAGTATCCCACGCATTTCCAAGGTCTATTACACAGGCTCGGAGCATATCTTCTAAATTCTGAATGGTTCTCTCATCTGACCATCAGTCTGTGGATGGTAAGATGTACTCATGTCTAGACGTGTTCCTAAGGATTTTGTAGAGATTGCCAAAATTGTAAAGTGAATCTACTATCTCGGTCAGAAATAATAGAATTTGGAACTCCATGCAATCTGACAATTTCCTTAGGATAAACTCTAGTCAGCTTCTCCATCTTGTCGTTCTCCTTAATTGGTAAGAAATGGGTGGACTTAGTCAACCTATCGACTATTACCCAAATAGTGTCGAACCCACTAGGATTTTTAGATAACGTAGTGATGAAGTCCATTGATATCTGCTCCCATTTCCATTCAGGTATTTCTGGTCGTTGAAGTAAACCTGAAGGCTTTTGATGTTCTGCCTTTACTCTAGAACAAGTCAAACATTTTCTCACATAAGTAGCAATTTCTGCCTTCATGTTTGGCCACCAATATTGTACTTTTAAATCTGAGTACATTTTTTCAGAACCTGGATACGCGGAATATCTGGACTTGTGGGCTTCTTCTAAGACCAAGTCCCTGACTCCACCAAAATTAGGTGTCCAAATTCGGTTCATAAAGTGTCGCGTTCTGCCATCTTTTTATATAAGTTCCTTTTCCATTCCTCGCAAAGCTTCGTTCTTGATGTTTTATTCTTTTAGAGCCTCAAGCTAAGCTTCTCTAAGTTAGAATGGATAGTTATAGTTAATGCTCGTACCCGACGGGGTTTAATATATTCTTTCCTGCTCAAGGCATCTGCTACCACTTTTGCCTTTCTGGGATGATAACGAATCTCACATTCGTAATCAATCAGCAATTTGAACCATCTTCGTTGTCTCATATTAAGATCTTTTTGGTCGAATATGTGTTGGAGACTCTTGTGGTCGTTAAAAATAGTACACTTGGTATCGTATAAGTAATGTCTCCAAATTTTTTATGCAAAAACAACAGCTCCCAATTCAAGATCCTGGGTAGTGTAATTATTCTCATGCACCTTAAGTTGTCATGATGCGTAGGCGACAACCTTTCCTCTTTGCATCAACACACACCCTAATCCTTGATTTGATGTGTCGCAGTATACGATGAAATCTTCTGTCCCATATGGAAGGGATAGGATTGGTGCACTACACAACATTTGCTTCAGTTTCTAAAAAGCAGCTTCTTGTTTGTTTTCCCAGTTGAACTTCGTATCCTTCTGGGTTATTGTTGTAAGCGGCTTGGATATTTTGGAGAAATTCTCTATGAATTTACGGTAATAGCCAACAATTCCTAGGAATTGGCGCACTTCTGTTGGTGTCTTCGATGCCTCCTAATTCTTAATTTCTTCAATCTCGGAATGTTCGACATGAAACCATTTGTTACTAACTACATGTTCTAAAATTTGTACTTCTCTAATCCAAAATTCGCATTCAAGAACTTGGCGTACAACTTTTCTTTTCTTAGTAGTTCCAAGATTATTTGCAAGTGTTGACCGTGTTCTTCCTTGGTTCGTGAATATATCAATATATCATCGATGAACACTAACACGAATTTATCCAAGTACAGTTTGCAAACACTATTTATGAACATTGTTGGAGCACTGGTCAATCCAAAGGCTTAACTAGGAACTTAGATTGACCATACCAAGTCCTAAATGTTGTCTTCGGAACATCGTCTTCTTGTACTCTGAGTTGATGATATCCTGATCTGAGATCTATCTTGAATCTTCTAAAATCTTCAAGTGTTTTAGTCTATCAACCACCGTATCCAAGTTTAGTTGTGCATCGGCCTGACCATAATTAAACATAGGTGATCAGTCTACCTTTAGTTGTGGTTCAGCCCATGTACAATAAAACTCAACTAAGTAGTTTGACCTAAAACCTTGCGTTGAATTCTTATCGAGGGTTTGGGTTTTCTATATTTTTGGGTTATGTACATGTGTTCTCATTGTGGGACTGAGTTCATACATAACTCTATATCTTTATGTTTGTTGTATTCATGGGTATTATTAATAGTTGTTAGTTACTTCAGGTCTAGTTGATAAGGCACCGGCCAGTCAGGACAGTCGGTGGGCAGGATCATTTTAGCATATAGCCGTTCTGAAATCCAGCAACCCAAATTGACATGTCTATCCTTGTCACCGCTCCCGTAAGTAGTCCTGTAGTAGTATAATTACAAATACTTTTTATTTGTAGGTTAAGGGATATACCTAAACCTAACAGAGTAAGCCCTAAACTATAGTCGTGCTTTCATAAGAAAGTACTAATTCACTATAGTTAATAGCTCTGATACCAATCTGTCACACCCCGGCCGTCGGTGGAAACACAGGGCAGTGTAACGTCATTTCACGTATCATAGTTATCAACTTCCTGAAAACACATGCATTTAAAATACGTCAACATAAAGTTGGTGAGTCCATAGTTTTTGACTCCATATAAAAATAATACATATTCCGAGTTTCAAAAGTATAGTTTTGAAAGTATAATTTTGACTCTCCAATGTTTACTATATATATCCTAGGTATAAAAAGTTTACTTCCAAATAAGTATATACCTATAAGTCTCATATACAATGAATATAAGTGTTTTTAATTCGATACAAACGAAAGTTGCTACGTATAAATTTTATTTCAGTTCTGTACGAGAAAAACCACTACATATAAATCTATTTCAATTCTATACGAGTATGTGTGCTAGGTATAATTATCTACTTAATATACAAGTAGTACCTAGGGTATAAGTAGGGGAAACTTATACTTAACATTAATACTTGTATAGCGACGAAGTATAATGTTTCTAACAAGTTGCTACCATGAGTCTGTAACCGCTGCTTGACAACAAAACCTCTGACAAAACAATACACTCATGATTTACCATGAGAAACAACACCGCGTGCTTCATCAACGCCGGAATAAAAATAAAAGGAACGAATTGTCACTCGCTTGTCTTGGGTTGTAATTAACAACCACGAGTGGGGTCGTCAACCCGTATCTTATTCATACACGACTTCCTCGCTCACACGGGATTAACGGTTATAGTTTGGAGGACTTCCACTAAGATCCCCAATTGTAGTTGATGAATGAGGTAGCTCGTGTAGACTTTGACGGCTTCCTATAGCTCTAACAACAAAAGCATTTTCATGTCTAAAACCCTAAGTCACTAGACTATGCTTTTAAACATTAATCCTAACTTCATAACATTTAGGCAGTATAACAACTATATCTTGAAGTAAAACTAGGTTTTATATCGACCTAAAACCAATAATAACAACATATAACGTTCCTAGTTTTATCTTGACATAAAACTATCAATAGCTATACAAAGTTTTATCTTAACATAAAACTAATCAATAACAACATATAACATACACAGTTTTAGCTTGACATAAAACCAATAACAACAACATATAACGAACATGGTTTTATCTTGACATAAAACCAATAATAACAACATATTTATCAATTAACATATAGGACTTCCGAGTATAACTCTGGAACTATATCGCAAACATAATATATATAGAATCCTAAGTATAACTCAAGATCTACATTAGTACACTACTATAACAATAACATACTAACAACTTTACGATAGTTCTATAATTTCATATACGAAATAAGTGTATCCCGGTTATTATAACTATCTACGTTGATACTAATATACTATCATATAGACATAATAATAATGTATATATAATATTTAGCATGCATTTTCCCCCGAAAACAATAGAAAGTGGGGCCGTTAAACTCTCCTTAGTATCGTGATTTTATGTTATCTAAGCAGAAACGGCCAGCGGTACGAGGTCGTCGGGGTTCGGGAAGCGAAACGGCTCCTGCAAACGAGAGAGAAAGAAGAGAAATGGTGTAAGGAAGTGTCAAGGTCGAACATGCTATTTATAGTAAGATTTTTGGCCCTCATGACGTGAAAAACTCATTGTTCACGTCGTAAGTTTGGATCTTATCTCTTCGTAGACTTGCCATCCGTCCTCTAGCTTCCGAAGGTAGCAAAATGAGCCCTCACGACGTGAAAAATGCGTTGTTCACGTCGTGATTTTGGATCTGATCACCCCGTAGCCTCATCAAACCTTCAAGATCCAAAATATGGTGGTTTGACTACTCACGTCGTGAGTTTTTATGCTCACCTCGTAAGTTCAGTCAAATTAGGGTGTTCTGACAGTGACATCTTCGGAAGGCCATAACTTTTGCATACAAACTCTGTTTTTGACGTTCTTTATATGCACGCGTAGGTAATTCCGAGTACTAAAACTCTCTAATAGATTACAATAGCTAATTCTAAGCCTATTTTAAATTCCTCTTATTATAGAGATTTAATAGTGTTCGGTTTATCAAAACTTCTTCATGCGAAGTCAGATTTAGACGTTCTCTATATTTTTGGAATCGTATGGACATATACTTTGAGTTGTATCATGAAAGTTCATACTTTAACATGAATTACATAGTAAGTTTATCACATTACTAGTTTAACCAAATCACATTACATGATTGGCATAATCACATGTGATTTTAATTGACCTAATTTTGACGGGTATTACAGCAAAGGTCTAAACAATTGAGACTATGATTATGGCATCCCTTTTCATAGT
Organism: Lactuca sativa; assembly: GCF_002870075.4. NCBI lineage: Eukaryota > Viridiplantae > Streptophyta > Magnoliopsida > Asterales > Asteraceae > Lactuca > Lactuca sativa. The sequence goes on along the minus strand of NC_056630.2, from coordinate 88,332,307 downwards.
TCTGAAATTGTTTAGACACACCTGTGAGATATCTAAGATAAGGTCTATGATTTTGATAAAGTCTTATCAAATCAATCTAGTATTGACCTCTAGAAGTCCAGTTGTTTTCTGGATACATATCAAAGCTAGTGGGAGCATAAGTGTTACGCTAATAATCATCATGTTAGTGGGATCATGATAATTATGATAAGTATTGCAAGCTAGCAATGTTAATTATAGAAAACAAAAGTTTCAATTCATGAGGTTGCAGGGGTTGAAAAAGTTGTTTTGCTATAATTAAGGGAGAGGAAATTATACTTCATTTCAATTCTAAAAAGTTTAGATAGAGTTTATAATCATTGTAAAGAGCTTATATTGAGATTTTAATCACCTTTAGTCAAGAATATTGTTGGGGTGCAAAGTTATTCATTCATGACTTTGTAAATGTTAGACTTTTGTAAAACCCACTTGCATGTGGTGCTTTAGCCTTTAGACCTATTTGTTAGAGAGTGAGAGAGAGACATGTAAACACCTCTATAAATAGTGGGTTCATACCACTTGTAGAGGTGTGCTTGAGAGATGTAAAAGTGAGTGTGTAAGTGTGTGTTATTTATGTAGTCTAGATCTAGATCATTTTTGTGTATGTAACAGCCCGGAATCTCAGGTATTGTTAAATTATGTTTTTGGGGTGAGTTAAGAGGGGACTCGGCGAGTTGGAGCCTAGACTCGCCGAGTAGGATCGCAGACTTGGTCGCGGGTTCGCGACTGGACTCGGCGAGTCTACGATGTTTAGCGAAAACCCTAACCGTTCAGGTTTGGGTCGTATATAATGTAGTTATAAGCCGTCATTGTCCGTCTTTAGTCGATTGAAAAGAACCCTAAACGGTTGTGGGCATCTAGAACAAGATTGAAGGATATTAGGGCTTTGAAGAAAATGTTGTGCAAGGAGGAGAAGAGCTTTGGCTAAAGGAACAGCAAGGGATTCGAGTTCTGCGGTTTGGGGACACAGAGAGTGCATATTTCAGGTAATATTTCGGATTCCTGCTGTTATGTTGATGTGTGCATGGATTTAGGGTTTATGGAACCCATTTGGTGATTAGATGAATTAGTACTTTGTTATCCAACGACTATAACCCTGTATTAGGACCTTTAGAGGTCTAGAAGGTCCCATGCTTGTGTATTTCGGGATGAAACTTATCTCAGGAAGCAGTTGGATCGACTGCATGGCATGGACTCGCCGAGTTCGATGAACAGACTCGGCGATTAGCTTGGAGATTGACTGGAACTCGTCGAGCTGTTCTTCAGACTCGGCGAGTGGAGTCGGGGTGGCCCCGCGATTCTTCCAGGAGTAACTCGTCGGGTCAAGGAGGATACTCGACGAGTAGATAGGGAATCTCAGAGAGTTGGAGGACGTCTAGACTCGCCGAGTCACCATGGCACTCGCCGAGTCCGGTCGAGTTGACCGTTGACCGTTGACCATTGACCGTTGACCAGAGTTGACCTAAGTCTGACTTCTTAGGGATAGTCACACTTAGAAGATATAAGTGTTAATGAGAGATATGTGATGTTATAGGGAGGTTGTAGCTCGTCGGATTGTGCACGAGTGATTTCAGGAATTGCTAGCTTTCAGCATTTACGAGGTGAGTCTTCTCACTATACTGTACCCGGAAGGGTTTGACTGTATGACCGGAAGGTCAGATATGTTATGTGTTATGTATGCTATATTTGGTAAGCTGTTTGTTATGTATGTTATGGGCCGGAAGGCGATTATTTTATGGGCCGGAAGGCAATATGTTATGGGCCGGAAGGCAATATGTTGTGTGATGGACCGGAAGGTCGGCGTGGGTAGGACCGGAAGGTTTACCCAGCAGGGACGGAAGTCCCCTGAGACACATGGAACGGAAGGTCAGGGCCTGGAAAGGCGTATGTGCGTAAGTTGTGTATTGGGGAACTCACTAAGCATTTATGCTTACAGTTGTTATGTATGTGTTTCAGGTACTAGTGAGGACCGTGGGAAGGCGCCGGCGTGATCGATACACACTGAAGAATGCTTTTATGATCTTGGGATTTTGACTATTTGTATTTGACAGAATATTTAAACTATTTATGCCTTGTCTTGAATGGAAATACCTTATTTTTTTAAAATGAAAAATTTGTTTGAAAATTTACGTTGTTATAATTGGTATCAGAGCCTTGGTTTGAGGGATTCGGGTGCACCTTTGGGAGTAACTGAACTCAAACCGAGGATTTGAGGAAAACTTTTTAAATAAAGGCATAAATTTTTGTAAATGGTTTTGTGGTAAGCAAGAAAGAAGCAGTGTGTACGATCAGTCAGCGCCCGAACGGTAAAGATCCCAAAATACCTTACAATGTTATATGATATAAATTGTTATGCATGCTAGAAGACTAGGAATTCATGATAGGACTAGAGTGTCCTGATTTGTGATGCCTTAGTCTAGGGAAGTTTGCCGATATGAGATGCTTTGTTAGTATGCGGGTAGATAGTGCATATCAGAAGTAGAGTACTCACTATCCGGGGTTTGGGGAGGAGGACTTGGGATGAATGCTGATGCGGTGTGGTCGGTAGTATTGGGCCCGTACTACCGAAGACACCGGGTCAGTGGGAGACCCAAGTACGAATCCCTGGATATCGGAGACTGAGTAGGGTTGCGTTATCGAGTGCGATTACACTCGATGGAGTCTCTGATAGTTTTATGTTGTATTTCAGAGACATCATGGTTAGACCACGCCACGGAGCGAGTACGAGCGGTGTGAGTGACGAGGAGATTCATCAGATGATTCACGAGGAGGTGGCGACGGCGATCCGGGCTGAGATCCCGGAGATGTTTGGGTCTATTAAGACCACTCTGATGGAGACATTCGATGAGCGGTACGCCGCATTGACTGAGGCTGCAACCGCTGCAGCTACCGCAGCTGTGGCCGCTGCTAGGCCATAGGGGGGTGACTCGTTGCTGTTCCGAGAGTTCAGCAACACGAAGCCACCAGAGTTCGATGGGACTCAGGATCCGATTGCTGCGATGAGGTGGATCGCGGACATAGAGGGGTGCTTCTACACTTGTTCATGCCCGGAGCATCTGAGGGTACGGTTCGCTTTGAACCAGCTCCGTCTGGGAGCGAAGGACTGGTGGAAGTTCGTGACGGCGAACTTCACTTTGGCAGAGACTACAGCGGTGACATGGGAGGGGTTTACTGCCATGTTCAGGGATGAGTACATTCCCCCGGTGGAGAGGGAACGATTGGTTCAGGAGTTCTTAACCCTCAAGCAGGGTACTGATTTTGTCGCGGTGATCACGCGGAAGTTTCATGAGAGGGCGATGTTCTGCCCCGAGCTGGTGTCCACTGATCAGGCTCGGATGAGCCGGTACTTGGGAGTGTTGAGGAGGGATATCCGGGAGTTTGTGTCAAACTCCACTTACCATACTTTTGCCGAGCTTCAGGCGAATGCCAGGAAGCGCGAGATCGAGTTGGAGACCCAGGCCAGGGAGGAGGCCGAGTCTCAGCGGGTGGACCGGCGACCGGCTCAGTTCCAGCCGGCAGCCAAGCGGATAAAGTCTGCCGATGCGAGCAAAGGAGGTTCGAAGGGCCGCACTTGCGGAAAGTGCGGCAAGGGTCATGAGGGGGCGTGTCGATCTGGTGCTTGCTACAAGTGTGGCAAGGAGGGGCACATTGCTAGGGAGTGTCCCAAGGGATTTACGGTTTGCTTTCATTGCAACCAGACAGGCCATAGGAAGGCCGAGTGCCCTCAGCTTCTTCAGGGATCTGCACCTGCTGCCGGAGCTACTGCGACTCGACCGGTGAAGGCCGAGGCCCCGAGGGCTCGGGGAAGAGCCTTTCAGCTGACTGCGGAGGAGGTCCGCGCTGCGCCCAATGTCGTGGCAGGTATGTTGTAATTCATGTATTTATTTTAATGTCGAGATGTTATGCTTATGTTATTATATGCGTAGGTACTTTCCTTGTGAACTCTGTGCCTGCCTTAGTGTTATTTGACTCGGGTGCGAGTAGGTCCTTTGTGTCCTTAGCCTTTAGTCAGCATATCAGCGCTAGTCGTGAGTCGTTGAGTCGACCTTTGAGAGTTTCTATAGCTGACGAGAAAGTGATTTGTGCCACGGAGGTTCTTCGGGGATGTGTACTAGAGATTTTCGGGGTTGAATTCCCGATTGACCTGATTCCTATTGCGATGGGTGATGTCTGTGTCATCGTGGGCATGGACTGGTTGAGCCGATTCGGCGCTGTCATCGACTGTGAGCGTCAGCTGGTGACCATACGAGACCATAGTGGGGGAGTTCTTTCGGTGTACGGCGAGGGTACCCGTTCGGGATCAGCTTTTTGTTCGGCCGCTAGGGCGAGGCAGTGTCTACAGCAGGGCTGTAAGGGTTTTGTGGCGTATGTGATGGATACGCGGGAGGTTCCCGAGAGACCGAAAGCAATTGAGGAGGTCCCTGTGGTGCGTGAGTTTCCAGATGTTTTCCCCGAGGAGCTGCCGGGAGTACCTCCTGTGAGGCAAGTAGAGTTTGGTATCGATCTGGTTCCGGGGGCCGCGCCTATCGCTAAGGTGCCTTATCGTCTTGCACCTCCAGAGATGCAAGAGCTGTCCTCGCAGCTCCAGGAGTTGCTGGGGAAGGGATTCATTCGGCCGAGCAGCTCGCCATGGGGAGCACCTATTCTGTTTGTTAAGAAGAAGGATGGTTCACACCGGATGTGCATTGATTACCGGGAGTTGAACAAGTTGACGGTCAAGAACCGTTACCCGTTGCCGAGGATCGATGATTTATTCGATCAGTTTCAGGGAGCATCTTGGTTTTCCAAGATCGATCTGAGGTCAGGGTACCATCAGGTGAGAGTGCGGGATGAGGATGTCCAGAAGACAGCGTTTAGGACGCGATATGGGCATTATGAGTTTGTGGTGATGCCTTTCGGGCTCACCAATGCCCCTGCTGTGTTCATGGATCTCATGAACAGGGTATGCAGGCCGATGTTGGATCGGTCAGTGATTGTATTTATCGACGACATTCTGGTGTATTCGAGATCTAGAGAGCAGCATGAGGAGCATTTGAGGGAGGTCCTTGAGGTATTGAGGTCGGAGAAGCTTTATGCAAAGTTCTCCAAATGTGACTTCTGGTTGCGGGAGGTCCAATTTCTAGGACATGTTGTTAATCAGAAGGGGATATTGGTCGATCCGGCCAAGGTTGAGGCGGTGATGAGTTGGGAGGTGCCGAAGTCACCCTCTGAGATCAGGAGTTTCCTTGGGTTGGCAGGGTATTATCAGAGATTCATTAAGGATTTCTCCAAGATCGCAGTGCCGCTCACCAGATTGACCCGGAAGGGTGTTGCATTCTCATGGGGGCCCGAGCAGCAGACCTCCTTTGAGACACTTCGCCAGAGGTTGTGCGAAGCCCCGGTACTAGCTCTTCCGGAAGGGATGGAAGATTTTGTAGTATATTGCGACGCATCGATTTCGGGACTAGGTGCAGTTTTGATGCAGAGGGGTCATGTGATAGCGTATGCGTCGAGGTAGCTGAAGCCTCATGAGGCGAGATATCCCACGCATGATTTAGAGTTGGGGGCAGTAGTGTTTGCTCTCAAGATTTGGCGTCACTACCTGTATGGGGTTCGATGTACGATATAAACGGACCACAAGAGCTTGAAGTATTTGATGGATCAGCCCAACCTAAATATGCGTCAGAGGAGGTGGTTGAATGTGGTCAAGGATTATGATTGTGAGATCCTGTACCACCCGGGCAAGGCTAATGTGGTAGCCGATGCATTGAGCCGCAGGGCAGAGAGCACTCCATTGCGAGACGTATGCTTGAGACTGACTGTGATGACTCCAGTATTGGATCCTATTCGTGGGGCACAGGTCGAGGCTGTGCGACCAGAAATGTAGAAGAAAGAGCGGGTTGTGGGGTTAATTTCAGAGTTCGTTAAGGATGGGCGAGGGCTTATGACGTTTCAGGGTCGGATTTGGGTACCGTTTGTGGGCGGTACGCGTATTACTTTGATGGAAGAGGCTCATAGATCGAAATTCTCGATCCATCCCGGTGCTACGAAGATGTATTTGGATTTGAGGAAAGAGTATTGGTGGCCCTGTATGAAGAGGGACGTCGCATGGTTCGTTGAGAGGTGCTTGACCTGCCGTAGGGTTAAGGCCAAGCACCAGAGACCGCATGGCAAGTTACAGCCATTGGAGATCCCCGAGTGGAAGTGGGAACAAATCACTATGGATTTCATCACCAAATTGACGAGGACTGCCAGGGGAGTTGATGCAATTTGGGTGATTGTGGATAGGTTGACGAAGAGTGCACACTTCCTTGCCATCAGTGAGAGTTCTTCAGCGGAGAAGTTGGCGGAGATATATGTGAGAGAGGTAGTATCTCGGCATGGGGTACCGATCTCGATTGTGTCAGACCGTGGTGTGTGTTTCACTTCCAGGTTCTGGAAGAAATTTCATGAGGAGCTGGGTACTAAATTGCATTTTAGTACCGCATACCATCCCCAGACAGACGGTCAGAGCGAGCGGACGATTCAGACGCTGGAGGACATGCTCCGGGCGTGTGTGTTAGACTTCGAGGGTAGTTGGGATGCGTATTTACCATTGGCAGAGTTTTCCTACAACAACAGCCATCATTCGAGCATTGGTATGCCACCTTTTGAGTTGTTGTATGGTAGGAGGTGTCGGACCCCCATTTGCTGGGGAGAGGTGGGACAGAGAGTGATGGGCAGCACGGAGATCGTGCTTCAGACGTCAGAGCAGATTCAGCAAGTTAGACAGAGGTTATTGACCGCCCAGAGCCGACAGAAGAGTTATGCAGACAGGCGCCGATCCGAGCTTGAGTTTCAAGTCGGCGACTTCGTTCTCCTGAAGGTCTCTCCTTGGAAAGGAGTGATTCGATTCAGGAAGAGGGGTAAGTTGGGGCCCCGGTATATTGGGCCATTTCGTGTGATTGCAAGGATAGGCCGGGTAGCATATCGGTTGGAGTTGCCAGCGGAGTTGGGACAGATCCAGGACACTTTTCATGTGTCACAATTGAGGAAGTGCATAGCCGATGAGTCGGCAGTGGTTCCATTGGAGGATATTCAGGTGGATGCGAGCCTGAATTATGCCGAGAGACCAGTGGCCATCAGGGATCGGAAGATCAAGGTTCTGAGGAACAAGGAAGTACCTCTGGTGTTGGTCCAGTGGCAACACCGTAAGGGGTCGGAAATGACTTGGGAGCCGGAACGTGAGATGCGGGAGCAGCATCCGGAACTATTTTCAGAGTGAGACTTCGAGGGCGAAGTCTAATCCAATTGGGGGAGAGTTGTAACAGCCCGTAATCTTAGGTATTGTTAAATTATGTTTTTGGGGTGAGTTAAGAGGGGACTCGGCGAGTTGGAGCCTAGACTCGCCGAGTAGGATCGCAGACTTGGTCGCGGGTTCGCGACTGGACTCGACGAGTCCGATATGGACTCGGCGAGTCTACGCTGTTTAGCGAAAACCCTAACCGTTCAGGTTTGGGTCGTATATAATGCCCTTATAAGCCGTCATTGTCCGTCTTTAGTCGATTGAAAAGAACCCTAAACAGCTGTGGGCATCTAGAACAAGATTGAAGGATATTAGGGCTTTGAAGAAATTGTTGTGCAAGGAGGAGAAGAGCTTTGGCTAAAGGAACAGCAAGGGATTCGAGTTCTGCGGTTTGGGGACACAGAGAGTGCATATTTCAGGTAATATTTCGGATTCCTGCTGTTATGTTGATGTGTGCATGGATTTAGGGTTTATGGAACCCATTTGGTGATTAGATGAATTAGTACTTTGTTATCCAACGACTATAACCCTGTATTAGGACCTTTAGAGGTCTAGAAGGTCCCATGCTTGTGTATTTCGGGACGAAACTTATCTCAGGAAGCAGTTGGATCGACTGCATGGCATGGACTCGCCGAGTCCGATGAACAGACTCGGCGAGTAGCTTGGAGATTGACTGGAGCTCGTCGAGCTGTTCTTCAGACTCGGCGAGTGGAGTCGGGGTGGCCCCGCGATTCTTCCAGGAGTAACTCGTCGGGTCAAGGAGGATACTCAACGAGTAGATAGGGAATCTCAGAGAGTTGGAGGACGTCTAGACTCGCCAAGTCGCCATGGCACTCGTCGAGTCCGGTCGAGTTGACCGTTGACCGTTGACCATTGACCGTTGACCAGAGTTGACCTAAGTCTGACTTCTTAGGCATAGTCACACTTAGAAGATATAAGTGTTAATGAGAGATATGTGATGTTATAGGGAGGTTGTAGCTCGTCGGATTGTGCACAAGTGATTTCAGGAATTGCTAGCTTTCAGCATTTACGAGGTGAGTCTTCTCACTATACTGTACACGGAAGGGTTTGACTGTATGACCGGAAGGTCAGATATGTTATGTGTTATGTATGCTATATTTGGTAAGCTGTTTGTTATGTATGTTATGGGCCGGAAGGCGATTATGTTATGGGCCGGAAGGCAATATGTTATGGGCCGGAAGGCAATATGTTGTGTGATGGACCGGAAGGTCGGCGTGGGTAGGACCGGAAGGTTTACCCAGCAGGGACGGAAGTCCCCTGAGACACATGGACCGGAAGGTCAGGGCCTGGAAAGGCGTATGTGCGTAAGTTGTATATTGGGGAACTCACTAAGCATTTATGCTTACAGTTGTTATGTATGTGTTTCAGGTACTAGTGAGGACCGTGGGAAGGCGCCGGCGTGATCGATACACACTGAAGAATGCTTTTATGATCTTGGGATTTTGACTATTTGTATTTGACAGAATATTTAAACTATTTATGCCTTGTCTTGAATGGAAATACCTTATTTTTTTAAAATGAAAAATTTGTTTGAAAATTTGCGTTGTTACAGTGTAACACCATATACATTCAATATATCTCTTAACCACCCAAATCACCATGTTCAATTGTGCAAGCTTTAATTCCGCATGCCAAACCATGTTCTTTGTCACTACAATTGGTATCAGAGCTTGGTTTTCATGATCAACGTGACTTTTGAAGAACGATTCTCGGTTTGGCAAATTTTGTCGCAATTTGAGCAATTTTGGTGAGTCTCTCTCTATGATCTCTCTTAATCTTGTTTAAATCGTGTGTAATGTTTTTGAATTTTTGATCATTTTGATTCATTGGATCTAATTTGTTTCAATTCTCTTTGTTTGATCCAATTAATTTTTTTTAGATCAAGCCGAAATTGATTTAGACTAAAACACATTTTCTTTCCAAATCTCGAAATCTACTGTTCACAATGATCTAGAGCACATAATTTTCATTTGTTTTGATCGAGCCCAAATTTAATCAAAATCTGTTTCAAAGGCCCAATTTTTGTTATTCGACAATGTTCATCTCCAATTATGAGCCCATGAGTCGATATCTTAACAGAATGAGCCCAAAGAATCATTTAATCAGGTATAAGATGTGTTCACTTCATTCGTTCATAATCATACGCATAAAGTGGTTGTATGCTCCATTGTTCTTGACTTGTGTTCATACATATTCGTTTTCTTCTTGTCATCTTGAACAATCGATGTGTTTTAATTGTTAGACTTTTGAATCGATTTTTATTGATTTCTAATTTGAAACTGGAAATTGATTTCATATGATTCACTATATAATGAAATCGATGTTATTCGAGTCATATCTTAGAAATCGGGAACTGGTCTTTTAACTTTGATGAAATTGTTGATCAAGAACACTTGAAGATTATGAAGAACAGTGAAATATTCGTGTTTTGATCTGAAATTCTGGGTTGCATTTAGCAATATCGTGTTTGTGACTTCCGATTTCAAAAAGTTAAACTCAGAAAAGAAAAGTAAAACTTGATTTTTTATTGGGGTTGATTCGTTGAATTGGAGGTTGAAATCAGTTGATATGGGTTGAACGAAGACTATGAATGTTGAAATCAAGCTTATTTTGAGTTTAATTTCGAATGGTTGAAGTCAAATATTTGTTGATCATCGGTTGAAGTCGATTTTGGAATTGGGGTGAATGATAGATGTTTGGAGTCGATTTGATGAACGTCCTTGAGTTGTGAAAGAAGCGATAGAGAACAGATGATCAATGCGAAGTCAAGCAAAATGGAATTTGGACTAATCGTTTTTAGATTCGCATATTTTGATGTCGATGAGTGCGAATTTGGTTTGTGCAAGTTCGTATCTGGGTCTCACGAATAATGTTCGCATTTGATGACTGGGTTGGTATAAAAGTGTTTCATTCGCATATAAGGATATGATATGGTTCGCAATTTGGAAGTCAAACATGAAGTTCATTCGCAATATGTGATGTGTTTGGAGAAATTTGCATTTAGGTCCCAATTTTGAGTTCGTATTTGGTTACAGAGATCACTTGGGTTCGCATATGAAATTAGTTGAGTTCGCATCTGGATCTTCATTGAGTTCGCATATGAGGTTAATTGATTTTGATTTCGCAAGCTTGGAGTCGGAGATCTGGATTGTGTTTGCATCTATAGAATGCAAAGAGAATTTAAAGGTGATATTCAGTTCGCATTTGGTGAGACAAGTATGTGGTTGATGATTTTTGGTTGGTTCGCATTTGAAATCAGTGGGTTTCGCATCTGGGTTTCTCAGACAACTGAAATGCGAATCTCAGACAACTGATTAATTTCTGAGTTAATGCCAATGAAGACAACTGAAATGCGAATGAACTCAAAGACGGATGGATACAAGATGCGAAAGAGGTGTGAATGAAAATGCGAAGTCTTTACTGTATAAATGCGAATTGGGGAAGAAAGCTAATAATTTCGCATTTGGTCCCTGATCTTTTCACAAAATGACACAATTGGTCCAACTTCGCAAATGGGGTCATAAAATGATGAAATTGCAAAATTTTCAAATCTAGTCCCTACAGTTTGTGCGAATTTACACATTCTACCCAGTTTCACAAATGGGAGTGTGTTTCGCATATTTCTCTGTTTTTGGTGCAACGGGTCACTGCAGAATTTTGAAATTGACAATTTCTACCCATTTTTGAGAAATTTTGTCAAAGGCAATCCGTGAACGAAACTAAAAATTGATTATTTTTTGGATTTTCCGGATTGAAGCACAAAGTTTATGCCACATGTTAAGGGGGAGTTTTGATACGAAAAATTCCGAATAGAGCACATTCTTTTTCCTTTGGAGTTTTATAATCAAATTTCGATAATAAAAAGAGGGAGAAGTTTAATATGGAAATTCGAACTTGAATTTTTCATATTATGCGGATTTGAAGACCGAAGTGGTCTTGAAGTTTTGAAGCTCATGAGATGATGCAATTGGAAGTTCGGAAGTGATGTATTCGAAATGGGTTTGGTTTATTGAAGACTTTTGGGGTGTGTTTTTATGCGCAACTTTGGGTGATTATTTGGAGTTTGGAATACTCTTGATCATTCGTTGTTGCTCAGTTTGTATGGTCTCACATCCTAGAGCCCAAATTGAAGAGTCATGGAAGAATTGAAGATTGAAGTTCGTTTCGACATGTGTCACCTTTGAGGCTCGAACCGTGTAGTGCTTGATTTTGGAAGATTTGAAGTGGCTCATACATTCCTAACTTTGAGGGGGAGAATGTTAGGGTGCAAAGTTATTCATTCATGACTTTGTAAATGTTTGACTTTTGTAAAACCCACTCGCATGTGGTGCTTTAGCCTTTAGACCCATTTGTTAGAGAGTGAGAGAGAGAGATTAAAACACCTCTATAAATAGTGGGTTCATACCACTTGTAGAGGTGTGATTGAGAGATGTAAAAGTAAGTGTGTAAGTGTGTATTATTTATGTAGTCTAGATCTAGATCATTTTTGTGTAACACCATATACATTCAATATATCTCTTAAACACCCAAATCACCATGTTCAATTGTGCAAGCTTTAATTCCGCATGCCAAACCATGTTCTTTGTCACTACAAATATATATATGAATTTCATGTTGGATTGGTTCAACTTAATAACATTCTATATATTGCGTTCTCAAAATTCGATTATGATTATGGCATCCCGTTTCATAGTCAAATTTTAAGAATATGGCAAACAAAAAATTGTTGGATAGATGTCTAAGTCCATAACTATAATTGGTAAGACTTGACCCGACCCGGCATGCTCCATTTGGGTTGCATGGCATCATGCACTTGGATAGACTATAATGAGAGAAATAAGACACTTATGGTTATTAATACATTATAAGTTCTCGTATATTAATAATAAGAATAATAAGATTATTTAATTAGTATTGATCAAGAATTAATCTAGGATTAATTAAGCGATCAAAAGAAGACTAATTAAATATATGGGTTGATTGTGTAAATCATCCATACTTGTATAGTGGGCTAATGCTCCATGGATAATCAAGTTGGGCTAAAACCCATAGGATGGTCCATGGATGCTCCATGGTGTATTTGAACCCATGGATCCAAGGAAATGGAAATTCATGACAATTAGGGTTTACCCTAATTGTAACGCTATATAAAGATCTTATTCTTGACAAAAATCGTCCACTAGTGTGAGTAATAGAAGGGCTAGCCGATTTCATGAAGTGTAGATTTCTCTCAAGTTATTCCAAGTGTATTTGGTGTTGTGTGAACCATTTGAGGTGTCACACTTGGAGCACTAGGCACTCAAGCTTCATGAAGACTTTCTACATCAAAGAGGTATGTATTCTATCTTGTTACTCTCATTGTTTTGTATGCTAGATTAGGATAATACCTTGGAAGTTCTTATTTGCATGTATAATAGAGAAAACATAGATCCAAGGTATTTAGGGTTGCATGTACACTTAAGAGTGTTAGAATGCTCAAAACCCCACAGTGGTATCAGAGCCTAGACTTGTTTTCTTGTTATACTTGCAAAAGGAGCTGAAAAATCGAGTTTTGATGTTGTCTGCCCAGCAGACTCGCCGAGTCCATGAATGGACTCGCCGAGTCCAAGACAAAGTGCATCCAACTCGCCGAGTTGGTTCGTGCACTCGACAAGTTGGACCCCTAGACAGCATAAATTCGACTTTTTTTTTGCTGGAATTGGACTAGGAATATTACCCTAAGATGTTTTTGGACTTATAAACTTGTTTTTGATGTGGTAATGTTCATGCTAATCCAATTCAAAAGATAATTGTCAATAGATTCATGTTTTGTATTAGTTTAAGGTTTAGACTAATTACATGAAAAAGTTTGATTTGAGTTATCTTGTTCTTATGAGTTGCTTAGATTAATAGAAAGTTGAGTGAAATAGTTGTTTTCAATCCAAATTAATCTAAGAGTTTATTCTAAAATGTGTTTTTGTAACTTGTCCTCAAGTTATATGAAAAGTCACATTTAAGTTTCATAAAACTCATAAAAAGTTGGCAAAGGTTACAAAATGAAGAGTCTAGTTCTAATTAAATGGTGTTATGACTCCATAATTTGTCCTCAAGTTATGGAGGACCAAGATTCTCTTCATTAAATAATAAATAAATAAATAAGTGTAACCTTAATTAATTCCATAAGTTATAAGATAAAGAAAACTTAATTCTTTTATTAGTTTAAAGTCTTCCATAACTTGTTCTCAAGTTATGGAACTTGAAGAGTTTTTGGATTAAAACTACTTTAAACACATAAGTTATGGAATTAATTAGTTTTGAATAGTTTCAAAACATGCCCTCAAGTTTTGAAATTTGTAAAGTTTTCTCTTATGAATACTTTAATTCCAAGTTAGCCCTTAGAATTTTAAAGAGATAAAATTCAACCCTTATACTTTATAATATTATAAGTTAATAATATATATATATATATATATATATATATATATATATATATATATATATATATATATATGTATAAGAGTAAAGTCAGTCTTACCGCTAGTACGCCTCATTCACGAAGCCGGTCTATAAGGTGGGTATAAGGTTGTTGCTTATAAAATGGCAACTTAATGGGTGTCCACTCTCACCCACCGCTTGCTTGACTGGTGGACGGTCGTTAGCCGAACGGGTTTGACAGGACTATAATTCTGCCTTCATTAAAAGTATTAATGATAAATACTAAGTAACTAAACTCTTAATAATACCCAATCGTAGTTACTTAGGAGAAATGTGAATAAGGTGCTAATCCATGAAATTACACTTTGCACTTTGTTTAAGTCGGTTAGTGGAGCGTGTGTGGTTAACCGCCACACTAACTCGTATTTAAAAAGGTAGGCAAAGGGTAACTTAATGTTTATCATAGTATCGATGGAGCGTGTGTGGTTAACCGGCACATCGGTTGAGGGGTAAACACTTAAGGGTACCAACACTACTAGAAAAAAGGCCTTTTACGACGCTCATTGCGCGTCGTAAAACCCTCAGACGACGCGCAAATGCGTGTCAAGGAAGGCCCTGTCATAAAGAGAGACGACGCGCATTTACGACGCGCATTTATGACGCGCAATTACGACGCGCGTTTACGATGCGCAATGCGTATCAAGGAAGGCCCTGTCATAAAGGAAGACGACACGCATTCGCGTGTCGTAACCTTACGACGCGCGTGTTTATGACACGCAATGCGTATCAAGAAAGCCCATGTCAAGAAAGGCCATGTCATAAATAAAGATGACACACATTTTTGCGTATCATAATTTTAAATGTTAAAAAAAAATTATTTATGGATTTACTAATTTTCAAATTAAATTTGCATTTAATGTCCAATAATAGAAAATAATATATCATATATAAAAAATATAATCCATTACATAAAATTTAATGTCATACAAAAATACAATACATTGTAATACATTGGTATTAAGGGGACCTAAATGTACATTGCTATTAAGAGGTTTTCCCTAACTATATAACCTATTTGTATAACCAAGTCCAAATGAAAGTATCCACGACCTTCTTCCAGCTGTGTTAGATTCCGAACGAATTAACCTATATATTAATAAAAAAAAATAACATTAACATATAGCAATAAATAATAATATTAATAATAATAATAGCCATATTAATAAGTGCATTAAGTCAAAAAGAAAACACAACTACGTATTTGTCTATTTTGTTGACTGGATGAACTATGTGAATGTGAGTAAATGACCCTATTACCCTTTTGTACATATGAATTCAAAAAGAAACACCCCTTTGTATGTACTATGTCAAAAAGCATCACCCCCTAGTGAAGTATCTGAATGCAAGTAAATGACCATTCTACCCCTTTGTATTTGTTAGGTCAATAAGAAACACACCTATATATATGTCCCTTTTTTACTAAATGAATAAACTGTTTGAATGCAAGTAAATGACCATTTTACCCTTCTGTATCTATACCCATCAAAGTAAAAGATGCTGAATGATAAATGATACATTAATGGATGATATGTCACATAACACATACCTAAAAAAAGGAAGAAATGGCTTCGTTAACTTTCTTTTCAGTAGAACCCCATGATGATTGAAGACGTGCTTGTGAAAGAAGACAACAGCCAAGAAGGTGAAGAAGTGTGCACCATTCGTAGTTTACACCCTGCATACCACTAGATGTTTGATCCTTATTTCAGGTTTTGTAACGCTTCTGGTCCCTATTCCAAGTAAAATGACTATCTTTTTCAGACCAAAATAGACATTTTATTTGGACTATAGACCAAAAAATGCTACAAGCACCTCAATTGAGGACCAAAATTGCAAAAATAAGCTATTCTCATGGACCAAAATCGTAATTTACTCTAACCTTAAAGATACTATTAAGTTAGTTATGCACAAAATAAAATACTAACTTTTCTATTGAGTGGAAGAGCTCTAAACCCATTAGCTCTTGAAGCCACATTCTCATTTCCAGTATTGCCCTTTTGTGTGACACCAAAAGATATTCAATTACATGTTAGTAAACAAAAAAAATATAAAAATGCAAAATTCGATAAAATAATAGTGATATGTGGATTTATAATAACCTTATCCTTTGTGACCTTTGTTCCCTTTGACTTGTTGCAAGATCAGGTGGTCTAGGAACAATAATATGCAACTTACTATCCATGCCACCTTCCTATATAACCATAAAAATAAAAATATAATTAAAAACTAAAAAAAGAAAACGTCTAAAAAATCATTCACGAGATCAAATGGACCACATATAATCTGTATGTTACCTTTTTTGGTGCCTTGTGGATAAAATTAGCTGTTGCTTTGTGTTAGTGACCTGAGATGTAAATTATAGGCATCAAGTATTTATCCTTTAATATAATAAGTGTGCAGAAATGTTTCATTACAATGATAAAAGGGTATTAATGACCTTACACAAGAGGTCTCCCTCGAGCTTTTGTCTTTTGGCTGCTTGACCTTCTACATTAATAGAATTGTTACCCGATTTTTGAACTCTAACACACAATGTTATAAAGTTTTTTCAAATTTATGGTTTATAAAACAATAATACATTATCCTGTTTGATTCTTTTTCCATTCCTATCTGCTTTTAACAGTAATTAAGAAGCATAATCACAAGAATAATTTCAATTTCAGCAGTATAATTAATACCTGGAATAATCCATTAAATGTTCTTGATTTTGTTTAGCTAATTGACTTGCAGTAGGTTTCATTAAAGTTGAAGATCTAGGAAAACTTGGTTTCAAACTTGATTTTGTCTTAGATTTATAATTATCAGTTCTTTTAGGCTGTTGCTTCTGGAAGTTTGGTAGCCTCCTCTAATTTGTCTTCTTTGAACAAAGAGTTTTCATCCATTCTTCTTCTATCATCTGCACTTATTCTCTCTTCTACTGTCATATCACTACGAGCTTTTCCTTATCAAAACATCCCTATTTATTAGACAAATAAAAATGACAACATTAACCCCATAATGATTTCAAATTCTTGGTGGGGCAAATCAAATGTTAGAAAAACCCTTTTATCTTAGAAGCTTTTATCGAAAAGAAAAAAAGCTCTGAAAAAAAAAACTTTTGCGATTTGTAAGTTTGCCATGAAAACCATTTTGAAAATTTCTTTTTAACTATTCTATATTAAGATAAATTATAGAAAGGAAAAAAAACTTATATTTTGGATATTTTTACAGAAAAAGCTTGTAAAAATGTATAAAAATAAGGGCTTTTTTTATTTCATGTAGCACAGCTGCTACTCCTCTGCTTACTTCCATCAAGCAAACAACATATTTGGTAGCCACTTTCATATAATTTCTTGTGGGTGTGTGTGTATGTGTTTCTTTATCCTAATGGTGATAGTTTTCTCCCCAATAAATATTTGTTGCCACTTTCATTGTGGATATGGCTAAGATTAGTGAGAAAATAACACAACTGAGATAGTTTTATGGATCTTATCTGACCACAATCTTTACAGGAAAGTCTCTTGTTCCTGTGCATAAAACCACCATCAAGTTCAAGACTCCATTACTCCCCTTTCCAAGAACTCAAGTGTTCCATCGTTATTGCAGATCAATCATGAAGACAGATACAACATTACCTATCATAGTCAAGGAAATTCACTCCATGATCTTGGAGATACTCTCGAGGCAGAAAACGATGATGTAACTCAAGAAAACAGATTACTCCCAGCAATGAATAAAATATTTACCAAAGTAATTAATGGGAGTTTTATACAAAGGTATATTACTTTAAAAAAATATTTACCAAACTATTGTGTTTTGAAACTTAATTACCAAAAGGTTGTAAATTGAAGTTTTTATGCGGTGTATTATTTTCTCTTTTCTAATTTTAAATTAACTTCTTTTGTTTTAATTAGCTTCTAACTTCATCCCTATCACCATCATATAATGTCGAATACCATTAACTTTTATCAGGCAGCCATCTTTCTTCGTCTACAAAAAGTAAACAAAAAAACTCAAATCTACAATAAGCGAAAATTAAACCTAAAGTTTCAAATAAATATTTACCCCAAAAACAAATTTAACCTGAAGCTACTAAACCAAATATAACGGGGTTGATCACTGATTGTATCAGAGACGAACTAGAAGGGGAAATGGGTCCGGTGAGATCAAGGGAGTTGAGCACTATTTGATTAGAATATGAACAAACACAGGGAAAAGATCAAATAAACTTTCTTCCAAATAAACTTTCTTTATTTAATATATTTTGACCAATTTTGAAAAGATGTGTAATACTTCCAGGAAGAGGATCAGATAAACTTTCTTCCAGATCATCAACAGGATACCCATTTTGAAAAGATGAATATTCTTTATATAATATATTTTGACCAATCTTGCTTCCAATTTGCTCCAAGTAACCTAATAATTTGCATCGTATGGTATGGATCCATTATAAGTTAACACAAAAAATGAAAAAAAAAGACAGAAATACCCCTCTCCATACCTGCAACAGATGGTGCTGCTTCTTTTGCTTCAAAAGCTTCACAGACTTTAGATATATCTATTATTGCATCACTCATATACGGGCGAAGAATATTCGACTCCCCAAGATCAAGAAACATGTTGTGAACCTGAATAATTTTGGTTTAGTTCATTTAATGTTTCAGTTAGAAAGATTTTATAAAAATAAGAAGATTTAACAAAAAAAAAATCTACCTTGGATTCATATGCGGATAAGGTATTATGTATCATTCGAGACACTTCATCAAGAGAATGACATGAATATTTTTCATCTCCCGTCTTTTCCTTAGTTTTATTGACTTTGGAAGACTGTAACAGAGACAAAAAAAAGTATGGATTCCTAGCATATGCATACAGTATACCTGGCCTCATTGCATTGAAGCCGGAGCCACCAGCATCATCAGCATTTAATGTGGACATCTGAGCAGGTCTTGCTTGCTTTTCGCATTGCCAATGATCACATCTAACAGGTTCAGCAACTGAAACACAGTAACAAGTTTCACATTGTTAATGATCACATCTAACTGAGGATTTCGACTGTTCAAAGGAGATTCTTATAACTAATTTTGACATAGCTTCCATGTGTAAGAATTACTTCAAAACATAGTAACACAAAAAAGGACAATACATGTAATCTACCTCAATGTTATTGCTATTGTACATTACACTTCAGATTTAATAAAAACATGTGTAGTTCCTTGCTCAAAATATATAATATAGCATGAAAACACAAGAGTCACTCATTGGGGCATTTTATCAAACAGTTGGTGTTCACCAAAAAGTATCCCTAAACAGGCAGTGGTTAATTATTCAAAGATTAGCAGGTTGCTGTCTTATGTAGTAACAAAGCAACCAAAAATAACGAGCAATAGCCCAAGTTGTAGGAGCGTAGAGAAATAAAACATCAATTGCCCTTAGAAGATTCAAAAGATTTACAAACAGTGTAATTCAGAAAAAAAAAACTGTTGACTGATGTCTTTAATAAGAATTGATTACTCACCTGCATATATAAATGCATGATGGTTCCATCATTGGCAGTGGGTAACAAGTTCACGACATCAACCACTCTGTAGTCACGAAACCTTGTGGTGAGATTCTTGAGGGTTTCAATGACCCTTGTAGGCTCGAGAGTAACCAAGTCGCAGGGTTGTGATGTCATACCGGGAATCCATAGCCAAGTTGGGTGAAGGAACAAGACAATTTAATAAGATAACTCTAAAATAGGAGATAGAAACCTAAATTGCCTTTTAGGTTTTGAAAACGTGAATTCAAGGAGAGGAAAAAACCTTTCTGGGCTTAGAATCCCTAGTTCTTCAACATAGAGCCCTTAATCATAATGATTTTGTAAGGTCTATTTTTGGGAGAAAAAAACCCTTAATATCAACAATCTTGTTCCGCCTTAAGATTTGACGAACGTGAAAGCTAAATTCCATCATCTCCAAACGATTCCATACGACTTCAACCCTTTGTAATAGCCTCTTGAGTTGTTCTATTATATCTCGTACCCATCGATCACCACCAGAAACCCTAGCACGTACTAAGTCGATAGAAAATGAGAGAGTTGGGATTTTAGAAGAAAATAAAAGACCTCCAGCTACCTACTAAGAAGCAAGACGCACATTAGGGTTCTTCGTCTGTTTGTTGTTTTGATTTATCTATGGGAAATCAGATACAAACGAGAATCAAGCTTTGCATTCCATAATTCATAGCGATAACTCATGGAATTCACATAGCTTCATTAAGCCAAACCATGGAAAAGAGAAATGTAGAAACGCAGGAAGATGAGAATAAGGCGGGGTTTTCTAACTTTTGGGGATTTTGTTTCCCGCTTAGTTATTAAAGGTTGGAAAATGCGCGTTCCATTAAAATTTATAAAGCGACATCCTTAGACGACACACATTTTATTATAGGTGCCCTCCGTGTTTTTATTAGACACTCATTTAAGGGCGCGCAATAATGCGTGACATAAATTCTTATATTTTTTAAAGAGATGACACTTTTTTAATGTCACACGCTTTTGCGTAACATAAATCAAGGAGTGTCGTGGTTTGCGCGTCGTAAAAGGATGTTTTTCTAATAGTGCAAGTAATTTGCATGGTTACTTCACACCTTGTTTTGTGATCCTCGGCATCCCAGTCACAAAACCTAAAGGGCACACTCGAGATTGAAACATGCCATTGAATAGTTCAATGAATCTCAAAAGATCTAGGAGTTTCAAAACCAATTAAAACCTAATAATACATTTCGTTTATCTTGGTGGAAATTGGTGAATCGTCATTCACCTACCTTCAAATATTTTATAGCTTGGATTACGGCATACCTCTTTTAAGTTATAAAATAGTTTGTTGGGTCCTAGCCTTAATATTTCATATTGGGTGTCATATTAAGGAGTTAAGATCAACTATCTTGAATATCTCCCAAAAGATGTCTAGTTTAGACATTTATGATCTTCCCAAATCTCTTGAAACAAGCTTTCCTAAATGAAGATGATGTCCCATGGAAATCATACTTCTTTCACCTCCTCTAATTATTCTCCCTAACCCACAAGTTCTTGAAAAGTTAAAGGTCACTCAAGCCCTATTGGCAAGGCAAGGTTTAGGTGTGATCACATCTTCGAGATGTAGTCACATATTGACAAGCCGAGAGAGTTGGGTGTCAAAGTCTTGAGAAAGTTGGTGGTTCAATCACTTTCTAAGTCACATAGTGAGTTCCTTTGGGACACCTATGAAACAGAATATGACAAGACCCTTAATGATCTTATCTATTTGTTAAGATCAACTTCCTTAAAACTTGATGGACATTGACAATAGTGACACAGGAAATCCATAAAAGCTTTCTCTTCCCAGTGGAAAGGGATCGGCCATAGTCAACTGGGTTGACCAAATGGTAAAGAGAAAAGCTAAGTATGTGATAGTTCTGTGTACCATTACCAAAGGGTCCATATGTTTATATTGCCAAAGAAAGGGGCATTGGTTGCGAAGCTGCCAAATTCACCTAAGGATGTTAAAGTCAATAAGTTTGACTCTACTTCAGGTAAAGTCCACTATCTAACTCTGCTAAGTTTCTAATATGAGATTCTTGATACATGATGTGACTGGGTCACATGTTGATGTTTTAAGAATCAAAGAAAAGTAAAGAAACTTAAAGAAAGAATATGCTGAATCTGATCGCGTAGATGGATTTCTATCGCTTAGTTTGAAGATTGGATTCTTGAGCTACTTCTTAGGAGTTATGAGGTATTGCTTAGGAATAGATAACAACAAGTTTTCATATGGATTGTAAGGATAAGTTTTTCCGCATAGTTTTAAAATAAAAGAAAATTTTGATTTTATTTATTTTAAAATATCCTTACAATGGCATTTAAGGAAAAAAAAATTGTTGCTTATAAGATTCCATTAATAGCAAGAGTGGAAATATGAAATTGATTCTTTCATTTGTGGTAATGTCTGAATTTACCAAATAAGGAAAGATTCTCATCACCCAAGTTTCAATTGGACCGGAACTTGGAATCATGCAAGTTGTATAGCATGATGAATGAGAACTTTCAAGTATTGGAAAATTAAGACTAATTACTCGTTCACATGGATGTGTGACTCAAGTAAAGGACTAAGGGATCGAGTACACGTTTTTATGCACTGGTCAAGTCCACTACAAAAGATCGATAAGATTATTCGTCATAATTTACTATAGCTCAGTAAATATGGTTATACTTACAAGCTTAAGTGTAATTCTGAGACATTGGAAAAGGTTCCAATGTAAGGTAGAGTGAATAAAAAAGAATCAAATTAGGCAGAAGGATAAAAGTTTCTCAAATCTGAAAAGATGGGAGAGTACTTTACTATCAGTTTTGTGATCATCTTAATGATTAAGAAACCATAGCACAATTAGTTCTCTAAGGAAATCTTAGTGCATTCTTATGACTAAGAAGAGGGATCTTGAATTGTTGAAATGGTTAAATCAAGAAGATGAGTCATACTTCGTTCCATTACAAGTCTTAGAGGCATACCCCAAGATTGTAACTTGAGTGACATGTCTTAAAGAAGGTTTAAAACACTTTTCAAATGTAAGAGAAAAAGTTTTCTACTCTTGTACATTTGAAATTGGTAAGTTGTGATGTTTTGGATAAAACAAAGACCAACATAGGCCAATTTTGTGAAGTGTTTGTCTTGATTAGAATCCACACTATCTCTTGAATAACTGACAAGAAAGTCTTATATGTCAAGAGGACAGTGGGAGTCTTAAAGGTCTTGAAAGTCTCAAGAACTAATCAAGAATAAAACCAGAAGTTCTTCACTAGCACACGACTTGAGGTTTATAACCTATCGTGTTGACATATTATGTGCCCATTCCAGTTAAAGTTGGCTTTGCATATGAGTTCTTAGAGTTCTCAATTTGTTGCACATCAACTTGGAAGCAATGACAGGCCCTTGAGCTGCCAGGTGGCAAGAAATTAAGATTGAGTTCAGTCCATATGAGTTTGGATTTGTCATTATCCTTGTCTTGTGACTATGGTTTTGACAATTCACATGGATAAGAACACATACACCATTAAATCTAAGTGTCATAAGGTTTCTCTCCGATTCATAAAAATGATGGTGAGGAAACACTTTCACTAAGTAGATTTTAGCTAGATAGCAATTGTGATATTTGCATTCTCAAAGTCGTTAGTGGAGCGTGTGTGGTTTACCGGCACACTAACCTGGACTTGTGAGAAGTGGCAAAAAGGTCTAACCATTATGATTACGGCATCCCTCTTCATAACTGTTTAGACACACAAGTGTGCTATCTAAGGGAAGGTGTATGATTTTGATAAAGTCTTATCAAAACAATCTAGTATCAGAATTCTGAACTTTGGTAAGAAAGTCAGCTGTTTTCTGAGTACATGTCAAAGCTAGTGGGAGCATAAGCTAGTGGGAACAAAAGGTTTCAATTGGGAAAAGTTGTTTTGCTATAATTAAGGGAGAGGAAATTATACTTCATCTCAAATCTATAAGCTTAGATCGTGAGGTTTTAATCATTTAGTCAAGGATATATTTATGAATTTCATGTTGGAATAGCTCAACATAAGGAAATTTTGTATATGAATCCATTATTTACGTTCTAAAATTCGATTATGATTACGGCATCCCTTTGATAATCTGAATTATGAGAACTTGGCAAATTGAAATGGAAATGTTATAGCAAAAGACTGGTTTAGTCTTTATGTGAGACATCGCTAATCGATTCTCATATGCTTCCGATATAGGATCGATTACATGTGCTATATTCATCCTTTCTAAAATTTTCCAAATGCCTGGGGCATTAAGAAGGGAAAAGGTTTAGAACTGGATACGACTAAAAGGATTAAACAATTGTCGAGGACAAAGGTCAGAGTTCATCGACAAGGTCAGAGTTCGACAGAAGCTTTTGAGAGCTACAATTGCCAGTTGGTTCCTGAAGTCATACGCAATATTAGTTTTAGACTTATCCAAGTGGGAGACTGTTGGATTAATGTCTAAGTCCATAACTAAAGTTGGTAAGACTTGACCCGACCCAGCATGGTCCATTTGGGTTGCATGGCATCATGCACTTGGATAGACTATAATGAGATAAATAAGACACTTGTGGTTATTAATACATTATAAGTTCTCGTATATTAATAATAAGAATAATAAGATTATTTAATTAGTATTGATCAAGAATTAATCTAGGATTAATTAAGTGATCAAAAGAAGACTAATTAAATATATGGGTTGAATGTGTAAATCATCCATACTTGTATAGTGGGCTAATGCTCCATGGACAATCAAGTTGGGCTTAAACCCATAGGATGGCCCATGGATGCTCCATGGTGTATTTGAACCCATGGATCCAAGGAAATGGAAAGTCATGACAATTAGGGTTTACCCTAATTGTAACACTATATAAAGATCTTATTCTTGACAAAGTCGGTGACTAGTGTGTGTAAAAGAAGGGCTAGCCGATTTCATGAGTTGTAGATTTCTCTCAAATTATTCCAAATGTATTTGGTGTTGTGTGAACCATTTGAGGTGTCACACTTGGGGCACTAGGCACTCAAGTTTCATGAAGACTTTCTACATCAAAGAGGTATGTATTCTATCTTGTTACTCTCATTGTTTTGTATGCTAGATTAGGATAATACCTTGGAAGTTCTTATTTGCATGTATAATAGAGAAAACATAGATCCAAGGTATTTAGGGTTGCATGTACACTTAGGAGTGTTAGAATGCTCAAAACACCACAAAAATTATTATGGCAAAAGACTGGTCTAGAACCATGTCTTTATATGAAACATCATGAATCGTGTCCCATTTACTTTGGGTACAATATCGATTACATGTGCTATAATATTTATCGTTTCTGAATTTTCCAAATGCCTTGGGAATTAAGAAGGAAAAGGTCTAGAATTGGATATGACTAAAGTGATTAAGCAATTATCGAGGACAATCTAACATTTACCAAAGATTGGTTACTCAAGGACAGTTGGAAGTATAGTGTGAATTTTGGAAGGGCCATATTGACATAGTATGAAAAGAGGCAGCTCTTGTTCAGAAGTGGTAGTCAAAATGGGAATATAGATTTGTCTCCATAGATAGAAGCAATCTGTGTAAGATTAGAAAAAACTTAGTGCAAGAAGCATGTTCAAAGCAATGCATACTTTGAACATAAGTCTTTGTGTGCATGGAGTAGGTCTTATTTAGAATACCCTGTAATGGTTGTTGATAAGTCTTTGTGAGTTTGTACACATTCATTGCAAGAGGGTAGTGCATTTAAGTTTAAAGTCTAACAAGGTTTCAATTTGGGAGTGTGAAATTAGAATCATAGAAAGTTTGGTCAATTGGTTTATTTCAGAAAGTAAGGATCATAGACAAACATAAAGTGCATACTTGGTGTATGGAAAAGCTATTGTTTAGAAAAACATAGTGTACATGCTTGGAGCATGGGACAACTAGTGCTTTTAATTCAAGCATAAAGTTGATAAAACCGAAACAATGAATAATGAGTAACCAGTATGGTGATAAATAAGAGTGGTCTATTTATATTCATAGGGTTTGATACCATATTTTGATTCATTTATTCTTTTGTTTCACTTTGCATGTTTTGACTTCCATAATAACTAGGTTATTCTTCCGGAATGACTAAGTTATTCAAACCATGCAAAGTCGGTCATATGTTAGAAGTAGATATGAATCAAGACTGTCATGGGTTGGGTTGTAGAGGTCCAAGTTGGTGGACAACGTTGTGCTACAACACTCATGAGTGCTCATAAGTTCTGAGTACTAGATTCAACCCACGCTCATTTAAATCACTTCATGGATTTTATCACGAGTGATCATGAGATGACAATATCTTATATTCTTCAAACCTAGATATATGAGTTGTTACTATGAGTTGGTTGTACATTGATTGCACGAAACCACATTGATAACTCGATGTTATAAAATGTGCATTTGTGTATGATTCAAAAAGTAGTAGAACAGGCCATATGAATCGAAGTTTATCCATTCCTTTTACCTTCGAGATAAAAGAGATATCGGTGGGCCCCTCAATGACTTAATGATGACACATGTGAGTGGTTATCCAAGTAAGGACTGATTTGATTTTTCAACCAGTCAGTCATCATAAATAGAAAATTAGGAAACAACAAATGGACAGAGAGAATGATTATAATCCATGTCTCAGTCCATATGATATCTAGAATGGAGGAATATATGATCCCTTATCGAATGGACAAGTCATTGACAAAGGTCAGAGTTCATCGGCATGGTCAGAGTTCAACATAGGCTTTTGAGGGCTATAATTGCTAGTCGGGGTTTGAAGTCATACTCAATAATAGTTTTAGACTTATCCAAGTGGGAGATTGTTGGATTAATGTCTAAATCCATAACTTTAATTGGTAAGACTTGACCCGACCGGGCATGGTCCATTTCGGTTGCATGGCATCAGGACATTTTGGATTGACAAGATGAGGAAATAGGGTACTAGTGATTTATATTAATATATTTTAAGTTCTAACATATTAATATATAATCATATTATTTAATTAGTATTGATCAAGAATTAATTTATAATTAATTAAGTGATCAAAAAAGGGCTAATTAAATATGGACTCTTAGATATATATGTGTGATGGGCCAAGTTCATTTAGGTTGGACTAAGCTTTCATGGATAGTCCATGGAGTTTTTAACCCATGGATCATATGAAATGAAAGGTCATGGGTATTAGGGTTTAACCCTAATCTCCACAATATATAAAGAAATCCTTAGTGAAATTTGGACTAGTGTGTGTACACAAAAGGGCAAGGCCGATTTCACTAGAGAGAACCAAAGTATCCTTATTCTCAAGGTTATTCCAAGTGTTCATGGTGTTGTGTGAACCATTTGAGGTGTCACACTTGGGGCACTAGGCACTCAAGCTTCATGAAGACAAGTTACATAAAAAAGGTATGTATTCTATTTATTATATTACCCAAGTATATGATATTTGTATGCTACTTAGGATAATACCTTGGATATTCATATTTGCATGTATAATAGAGAAAACATAGATCCAAGGTATTTAGTGTTGTATGTGCACCATTGGATGTTATAGTATACTAATACCCAACATAGACCACACACACACAGGTATTTTGGTTAGTATGAAAAACACCTGTGCACCAACAGGAACAGGGAACAATCCCATTATTTCCTTGTTGAATGTGGCATAAATTGCATATAACAATAGTTTATATCAGTGGGTAAGCATCTCTCAAAGATCGTATCTGATGAACGTATTGAACCCTAAAGGATGAAAACGGATAAATGGAGAGTATAACTTGATGAGTGTATTGAACCATAAGGAAATCCAAATCTACTGTCAAATCCCTTTCTGATTTTAGTGCACCTTTGATTTAGCGCATAAGAAAGTTACAGAAAACCTCACCTGAAGACAATAAAACTCATCGATGACAAAGTAAAAAGATGTTTCTTGTCTTTTCCCCTCCATATCTCCTTCTCTATTTCATTCTGTACCGCTCTCAAACCTAAAGCCCCAAAGCAACCAGCTGATAAGAAATCAAATGAACGATCTGAAGGTCGACCTACATCAAAATTGTCACCTTCTGCTATATGATTCGAGTTAAAACATGATTCAAGGAAGAAAATCAGCAATTAATAGACAGAAGAAGAAAAAGACAGTTAAGGTTGACTGTAGACCTCGAATTTTGAGAGTGAAATGACGATGGTGAGCAAAGGCATTCGCCATTGTCGGAGAAATCTTCAAAGGTGTGTGGTTGTTTTTAGCATTCCTTCATTGATAAAAGAAATAGGGTATAATCAACCTCCGATCTCTGGTTGGCGCTTTCCGGTGACGAACGAGTATTCCAACGTCGAATCATTACTGGGATTTAGGGCAAGAGATGGAAATGGAGCAAAAAGTTGGCAACAAAAGGTTTGGATCAGAAGTGGAGGGAAGAAACCGGAAGGACCGATTAACCTAGGGGTGGAGGGATAAAATGACCAGAAACCAAAACTGTTCCAACACGTGTCCACAAAAAATATGGATATTGACATAAAATGACTCTCGAGACGGATTTGAACAAATATATATACACAAAGGACCATTTGTGCCAACCCTTAGGAACTTTACTGTTCCTAAGGGGTGCACAACTATATATATATATATATATATATATATATATATATATATATATATATATATATATATATATATATATATATATATATATATATAATAAAATTACCCTAAACCATAGGGACTATTCGTGCAATTTACTCTAATAATAATAATAAAAATAATCAAAAATAATTTATGCTTTAATCCATTGATTAGCAAATTACTAATTTCGTCCAAACCTGAATTGATCATTTTAAAAAGGGTTAATATCATAAAAGATCCACAACAGATAACGACAAAACCGCAATGCGTTAAAATTTTGGATCTCATTCAGTCATGTATGATCGCATGCTCGACCTATTAGGCCATCTGGTATGGAGAGCGTCAAACTACGCGTGTTGTCCTATGTGGCATAGCCGGCTATGCGTGAACACCGCCCCAAAGATGAGTGGGTGTGTCTTGTGGCGTGGTACCCGCTATGGAAGAAGACGATGACTGTGATTGGTGGAGAATTTCTTTGTGTCTATCTCTCTCTATAATATTTATCTTCTTCATCACCACTTCACTAGTGAACATCATTTCCACAATCTAGTGGGTTGGTTGTGAAATAGTTAAAATAATGACGTGACATTTTTTTTCCCTTCTCACGCGTGAGGATATCTCTCAGCCGTATCAGGGGACCTATATGAGGCTTCGTACAATCTATGGTGTTGATTTTGTGTAAGATAATTTTCCGTTCATATAAAAGCTAATTTTTTCCATCTAATCTACAAATCCTTTTGTTCCTTTTTGTGGACGACATTTCCCCATGTAATGGGAACGTGGCATTTCACATTTGTTCATCAATATGAATTTGTACATGCAACAAATTTAAAAATATATGTTTTAATTTAATAACATTATATCAATAGCAAAACTGAATGACAAAGAAAGAAAAATATACGACCTTAGAAAAATTGTATACTTGTTAGATAAAAAATCTTAAACATTAAAAACAAAGACGGTTTTCTCATCTACAACCGGTAAAACAATAGATAGTCTATCTATAATCCATTCCAAGAATTAACATATAGCTTAACTTTATACTAGTGTTTAAATAATAATATATCCCAGTACTCTATGATAATTACAGTTATGTGATAGATAAACAGATGAATCTAAAGTAAAATTCTATAAAACGAAACAATTATACTTATATTAGAGCAATCATTATATTGTCATGAATATTTTTGGTCAAGAATATTATGGGAAGGCTTTAACAGCCTAAAGATGTGACTTGTTTAGCACATATTTGATAACTAATTAGGTAACTCATAACATATTATTCGAAACATGGAATTTTATATTAAGTTAATGATTTAAACGACTTCAGGATGAATAATACAAGTGGCATAATGGGCACATCATGAAGTGGGCAATCATAAATAGAAGAGTCTTCAACTAACAAACCCCTCTTTGGTCTAATCCTCCCCAGACAAACTTCCATGAATCAAGGGCAGGGCCATGACAATGAGCCACCTCAATTCCTATGCTTTTTCTATATACGTAGGAGACATTATTACCGTATTAATTTATTATCAAGATTCCTTTCAAAATAGATATAAAACTTTCCCATAAAACCATGGATATTAATTTAAAGAGCATTACCAGCCTACGAGGGACATGCACAAAACGAATTCTGTTATTTAATTTTTTTTCATATAATAAAAACGACACTCCCTTTAAATGGCACAATTGGGATCTATAATCTTAATTTGAAATTTTACTTTGTTGTCATCTTCTAGTAATGCATTTTAAACTTTTGTTTAATGTTTTATTATGTTGTTCTTTCACTAGATTTTGCCAAAAAAAAAAAGCTCCAAAAGAATAACATAGTATTGTAGGTAAGTGTCTTGTTATATAAAAATGAAAAGGAACAAATGTTTTTAGACAATACTATGTTCTACCTCATCTTCATGATAGATATAATACTTCGACGTCTTCTTCTCCATTGGTGCCGATGGGGTATTTTTTTGTCTAGCATTGGATACAATTGAGAGGAGATAGAGATAACAGGAACTCGGAATGACGGTAAGAAGTAGACACGATCCGATTACTATCATAAGCCTGTTGTCATGGGGTGTTTTTTGTCTAGCTTTGGATACAATTGAGAGGAGACAGAGATAAGAGGAAATCAGAGTGGCTGTAAGAAGTAGAGGCGATCCGATTAGAAAACGAAGACGACGAGCCAGTACCTTTAGCCGATGCCGATGATCAGTAACCACTGAGGCGGTTACTGTCTCGGCGGTTACTGTTCATAAGTCTGTTGTCTATATTAAGTATATATGTGGATTGGATGACGGAGCAAAATGGGTAATTTATATTTTGGGTCGGTTTCGTAGATTAAAGAAATGGATAATGTCATTTTTTTTCTCAATATACAACTCATTTGTTTTTATTTGGCCATTACACATATTTTTAAGTATTATAGGTGAATAAACTCTAATTTTATTTGTTAAAAGAGAATATGAGGACTTTATTTCCAATTTTACCGGTAAGAATGATGTTCGGTCTTATTGTGGATGGAAACGGCTTAGCAAACAAGCGTAACATATGAATTGTCACTTGACGTTTTATTGTTTTTTTTAACTTAATGAAATTCCTACTTTCCAATTAGGATAAAGACTAGTAAGAGTTGCTTCACCCTTCAATGAACCCTAAATTGCTATTGCATAACTA
Organism: Lactuca sativa; assembly: GCF_002870075.4. Taxonomy (NCBI): domain Eukaryota; kingdom Viridiplantae; phylum Streptophyta; class Magnoliopsida; order Asterales; family Asteraceae; genus Lactuca; species Lactuca sativa. The sequence continues at coordinate 88,301,696 of NC_056630.2, read as the reverse complement.
ATTTTGCAGGTAAATACTCTACAAAACCTATGATCAATGTTTAAAACCCAGCAAATTTAGGTTCTTCATTTATCAATGGCTTTCAAATTACACCTCTAAAATTCAAATATATTTTATGACTTTTCTTCTTAGAGAGATCATCTTAGAGAGATCAAGTATGGGGAAGGAGAATGTTAGGTAAAGGTGCAAATCTTGGGATTCCCAAATATCTACAACCGTCTCCTTTAAAACCAAAATCTAAAATTCACAATCCCAATTTCAACGAATTAGGAATTATGGAGATAATAATTTTGGGAAACAGTTGAACAAACGTTAGTACAAAATGATAATTGCGGAATAAGTTAATTTCAAAGGATCATGAAAACTCAACAATAATAAGTTAGATTTGTTAGATTGTTAGTTGCGGAAATGTAAAGTGTTGAAAAGTAAAGGAAATGTAAATGACAAGTTATATCAAATAAACACCAAACTGATACAAGACACGGTTACATTTAAACACGAGTTACTAAGTGAGATCAGTTTAAAGTGAAGAGGATCTTCGATGATGATCAGTAAGTAAGATAGAGATATGAGAAATGATCTTTATATTTCTAAGAGAAGGATCCAAAGATCGTAGTAGAGAGAATATAGGAAATGAGAAGTATAATTGGAATTGGAAGTGAATTCAGAAGTGACATTAGGTGTGACATCCCCATTTTCACGGTCAGAAAACATCGGTTTTGTTTATGCTTTATAAAAATCAGAGTATTTCTTTTAATAAAAATGTTGCGGAATTTGTTCCTAGAAAAACACAATAAATACGTTATCAAAAGATTTCCAAAGAAACGTATTTTATTCATTTTAAAACATTTGAGATGTCATCATCAATACAGAAACATAAGCATAAACATAACTTACATTCATTTACACTAGTGATCTATATCTCCTTAATCTCTTAGTGTAAGGTAACTTCACATCGTCACCTGTGATATAAATAAACTGAGTGGGTCGGGTTGGGAAACCTGGTGAGTACATAGGGTTTTCAACCCACAATAATATAATTATTATGTTTAAACAATCAAGCAGTCAACCCAATTACTCATCCCCATTATCTTCTTTATTCTTAAGGATCTACCCTAGGAATCAGTTGTTTCTCGTTCACTCATTCCTATGGATCATCCTAAGGAATTGGCATGAAGTCTATCGTTGTCACAGTTTACACAACGGGCAGTAAGTCTGCATAGTTGCCAGGGTTTAGGCATCAAGTCTATATGATCACCAAGATTTAGGCATCAAGTCTACATGATCACCAGGGTTTAGGCACCAAGTCTGCATGATCACCAAGGTTTAGAGTACACCGGGTGAACACACCGTTCACAACACCTACAGGCTGCGAGACTGCTAGTGTTCTACTGGACAGTCTAGAATAGTCTGTGGTTGTCATCCATACTCTGCTGAATGACGGGGCCATCATTTGGGGAAAAGGCTTCTCACATCGTCCACCTCTCAACTCATCATCCAACTCATATTCCATCTATTACATCTACCCTGGTTTTACCCCAACCTTATCATAGATGTAAAATACATATACAGTTTAAATTATTTAAAACATGTATAAAATCGTTCATATTCCAAAATCTCTTCGTAACCCATGCAAAATCATGATCACTCTCTTAGAAACCCTCTAAGTTCGAAATCAACAAAGGAGGGCTTGCTAGGGCCGAAAGTAACATCAAACTGTTGGATTAATGTTTAAGTCCATAACTATAATTGGTAAGACTTGACCCGACCCGACATGGTCCATTTGGGTTGCATGGCATCATGCACTTGGATAGACTATAATGAGAGAAATAAGACACTTATGGTTATTAATATATTACAAGTTCTAGTATATTAATAATAAGAATAATAAGATTATTTATTTAGTATTGATCAAGAATTAATCTAGGATTAATTAAGTGATCAAAAGAAGACTAATTAAATATATGAGTTGATTGTGTAAATCATCCATACTTTGTCACACCCCCAAACCTGAACGGCGGAATCGTTCGGGGGCGGAGGACATCATATTCAGTATCATAACAGTTCATAGAAAGGAAAGTACACACCACCATAATATAAATATGTTTGAAAAGTTTACATGATTGTAGGTGTTACATGTTTGCAAAAGAAATCAAATATAAAATGGTGATCCAAAATATGTTACTAACGCCAATGCGTTAGTCTTCAGAAGTAGTTGCTACCTGGCTAGCGGTTTCCTGTGAATACAAGTTATTTCAAAGAAAAAGTGTCAACATTTAAGTTGGTGAGTTCATAAGTAGTGTTTTGAGAAGATGTATGCCATTCGAAAGTGTTTGCATGTTTTCCAGAAAAACCCTTATTTTCTTATTAAAGTATGCAATGCATATGAATGTTCGTGATGTAAATTGCAACTAATTGTACCAAGAAAATCCCTTATTTTCCTATTAGTTGTTTGGTTTGTATACAGGAAAAACCCTTATTTCCCTGACATAACTGGCAGTCTCTAAGACCGAAAATCGCAAGCAATCGACGTGCTCGAAAGGTGTGGCATAGTTTTACATAGTAAAGCTATACGAAGATCGCACTTATTAGATGAAGAATAGTTTTAATGACTACTCGTTCATAAAATCATAATACCATAATAATTGTATATCCGATGACTTTTATAACCATACTAAACATAATATGCCTGTAGCGACGTTCTTCAGGCGTCGTAGCGTTATGACAACTGTCACCCCAAAAGACGGACTGTAGCTAACAGTCAGGGCGCGGGATCATGACTTCCCGTATAGATCTATACACATTTGACACGTTCTCCGAACGGGAGACTCTGGTTATAGACAGGACTTGTTGCATTATTTTCTAATAAAGAAAGTAACGTTTGAAGATATACACGACTCATGGATTCTCAACTAAGTCCGTAATAAGGTAGTAGTTTGTATGCAAAGTTTAACCTCTTTCACAATGTTTGACAAAGCATAATCATAAGTTCTTTGAATGCATGAAATGATTTAGTAAAGAATGTTACCCTTGATATGATGTGTTTGTATGTAAACGTATAAATAAAACATATTTCTATTTATAAACATATTATATCCCAAAGAGGGTAAAGCTGTGTTGTGAGGGGTTTTGTATCATAATAACTTCACCAGATAGTTAAAACAACAGTATGAAAAGTATACCAAAAGGTTAATGTTTCACACGAATTTAGTCATGTGTTAACTTGTATTCCTCCCCAAAAAGAGTATAAAACATTTAAAATGTATTTAAAGAGTGTTCAAAGGGGATATGAACTCACTTGATAGTTTGAAGATTGTGAGGTGGAAAACCGAGCAAAATTTCGTCTCGGGAAACTGATTTTTCTTGGGATTCTCGGGAATCTCGGGAGTAGAATCGGCCTTCGGGACTTGAGCCAAAAAGACCAGAGCTTCGGGTTTGAACGGACACGGAAAACGAGGAAATGCTGAGAGAGAGAGAAGAGAAATGAACCCTTTCTTTGGAAACCCTCGCATTCTATTTATAGGAAGGCAAGTCTGCCTCGGTACGCGGGGCGTACGCTCGTACGCGCTGCGTACGCGTACGTCATGCATGACCGAAGCCTCGACTGCCTCGGTTCGGATGGGACGGGTTCTTGGGTTATCGGGTCGGATGGGACGGGTTGCTGGGGAGGTGGGTCGGATGGGACGCCGGGTCGGATGGGACGTCGGATCGGACGGGTCGGACGGGTCAGACGGGTCGGCTTCCTCGGATATGGCGACGTGGACGATCCGAGGCCAATCCTCTCGGTTACGCGGGGCGTACAGGAGTACGCAGCGCGTACTTCGGAGAAGGACGCTGACTCCTCTTCGGATAATATCCGAATTTTGAATTAAATAATTAATTAATTTATTTAATAAACTTCAAAAATCCATATCTTCTTCATATGAACTCCGTTTTCGATGGTCTTTATATCCACGCGTAGGTGAGACTACGATCTACAACTTTCGTTTAGACTCCGTTGGCAAATTCCAAAATTATTTTTATTATTTATTTTATAACTAATCGTTTTTAAGGAATTTCTTTGAAAAATCATAACTTCCTCATGCGAAGTCAGATTTGGACGTTCTTTTTGTGTACGCTCACGGTTTAATGTTATCTATGACTTTCATTTAGATACCTAAGGCTAAATGTTATCGTATTGAAACTTTGCGTTTTTCGTTTGATCGGTGTTGTCGGTTTTGACAGAAATCTTAGAATGGTCATAGCTTCTTCGCCATAACTTAGATTTTAGTGTTCTTTATTTATTTGGAACCTTTAAAACGATATCTACTACATAGCGTACTCCAAATCAGAGCTTTTGAACAATTCATTTATCGATGATATTCCCATTACATTCAAAAAGGGTTACAAGACTCGGTTTATAATGCCCGGGATAACGGGTTGTTACATCATCCCCCCGTTAAATGGAATTTCGTCCCGAAATTTAATACAAGGTAAGAGTTTTAGGGGCTGAGGAAGAGATGCGGATACTTCTGTAGCATTTGGTCTTCCCGTTCCCATGTGAATTCGGGTCCTCTCTTAGCATTCCATCGAACTTTTACTATTGGAATGCGACTCTGTTTGGTCCTTTTAACTTCCCTATCCATGATCTCGACGGGTTCTTCCACAAAGTTGAGATTTTCGTTTAACGCGATTTCATCGAGTGGAATTACAAGTGTTTCGTCGGACAAACACTTTTTCAGGTTCGACACGTGGAATACTGGATGCACTTTGTTAAGCTCGATTGGAAGTTGGAGTTTGTAGGCCACTGGACCAACTCTCGAAATGATTTCGAAGGGTCCAATGTACCTGGGGTTTAGCTTTCCACGCTTCCCAAAGCGTATCATGCCTTTCCAGGGTGAGACCTTCAGTAGCACACGGTCGCCAATCTGGAATTCCAAGGGTTTACGTCTCCTGTCGGCATAGCTCTTTTGTCTATCCCTTGAGGACTTCAGTCGTTCTCGTATTTGCACGATCTTTTCGGTAGTCTCTCTGATGATCTCTGGGCCAGTAAGGGTGCTCTTAGTGACTAGACCTTTTGCCAATTGGGTGTCGCCCACTTCCGTCCAGCACAGGGGTGATCTGCACTTACGGCCGTAAAGGGCTTCGAACGGAGCGGTCTTGATACTAGTATGATAACTATTGTTATAAGAGAACTCGACCAAAGGCAAGTGAATATCCCATGCCTTGCCAAAGTCGATTACACATGCTCGCAACATGTCTTCCAAGGTTTGGATCGTCCTCTCACTCTGTCCGTCAGTTTGAGGGTGGTATGCTGTACTCATGTCCAACCTTGTTCCCATGGATTTTTGCAGTGATTGCCAAAATCTGGAAGTGAATCTGCTGTCTCTATCTGAGATGATGGACATTGGTACTCCATGAAGTCGTACGATCTCCCGGATGTAGGTTCTTGATAGTTTTTCCATCCTATCGGTTTCCTTGATAGGTAAGAAATGGGCTGATTTGGTTAATCTGTCGACGATTACCCAAATAGTATCTTGGCCACTCTGAGTTTTGGGCAGTTTGGTTATGAAGTCCATGGAAATCTGCTCCCATTTCCACTCAGGTATATCAGGTTGTTGGAGTAGGCCTGAGGGTTTTTGGTGTTCTATTTTTATTTTGGCGCAAGTTAAACACTTGCCCACGTACGTAGCGATCTCCGCTTTCATGTTTGGCCACCAGTAGAGTTGCTTGAGATCTAGATACATCTTGTCTGACCCTGGGTGTACGGAGTATGGGGTCCTGTGTGCCTCGCTCATAACTACCTCTCTGAATCCCCCAAACTTTGGTGTCCAGATCCGGTTCATGAGGTAGCGTGCTCCGTCACTCTTGATTTCTAAGTTCTTGTCCATTCCTCTAAGGGCCTCACCTGCCACGTTTTCGGGTTTCAAGGCCTCTAATTGAGCTTCCTTGACTTGCGTTGATAGGTGCGAATGGATCGACATAGCTAATGACTTCACTCTCCGGCCTGAGTACTCCTTTCGACTAAGGGCATCGGCTACGACGTTTGCCTTTCCCGGATGATAGCGAATATCGCATTCGTAATCACTGAGTAGCTCGACCCATCGCCGTTGTCTCATGTTGAGCTCCTTCTGATCGAAAATGTGTTGTAAGCTCTTGTGGTCGGTAAAGATAGTGCTCTTCGTCCCATACAAGTAATGTCTCCAGATCTTCAGGGCAAACACTACTGCTCCTAGCTCAAGATCGTGGGTCGTGTAGTTAACCTCATGTGTTTTCAACTGTCTCGAGGCGTAGGCGATGACCTTACCTCGCTGCATCAGAACACATCCGAGTCCTTGGTTTGATGCATCGCAATAAACTACGAAGTCTTCTATTCCTTCAGGAAGGGATAGTATTGGTGCGGTGCACAAGGCTCGTTTGAGCGTTTGGAACGCTCTTTCTTGTTTCTCTTCCCAGTCAAAGGCCACACCTTTCTGGGTTAGGGTTGTAAGAGGCTTCGCTATTCGTGAGAAGTTCTGAATGAACCTGCGGTAGTAGCCAGCGAGACCTAGAAATTGGCGAATTTCTGTAGGAGTCTTCGGTGCTGACCAGTTCTCAATGGCCTTAATTTTGGATGGGTCCACGTGGATTCCCTCTTCGCTTACCACGTGTCCTAAGAATTCGACTCTTCGGATCCAAAATTCACATTTCGAGAACTTCGCATAAAGTTTCTCTTTTCGTAATATCCCTAGAACTTGTCGCAGATGATCGCCATGCTCTTTCTTACTTCGGGAGTAGATCAGGATGTCGTCAATGAAAACGATGACGAACTGATCCAAGTAAGGTCGGCATACTCTATTCATCAGATCCATGAAGACTGCGGGCGCATTGGTCAATCCGAATGGCATCACCACGAACTCGTAATGTCCGTAACGAGTTCGAAAGGCGGTCTTCGGCACATCCTCCTCTAGCACTCGTAACTGGTGATACCCGGACCTCAGATCAATCTTAGAAAAATAGTTCGCCCCTTGCAGTTGGTCGAATAGATCATCTATGCGCGGTAGAGGATAACGATTCTTGACCGTCAGTTTGTTGAGTTCTCTGTAGTCGATGCACATTCTGAACGATCCATCTTTCTTTTTCACAAACAACACGGGTGCTCCCCATGGTGAGAAGCTCGGTCTGATGAATCCTTTTCCCAGTAGTTCATTCAGTTGACTGGATAGCTCCTGCATCTCTGCCGGGGCTAATCGATAGGGTGCTTTGGCTACTGGGGTAGCTCCGGGAATCAGATCGATTCTGAATTCGACTTGTCTTACGGGTGGTATCCCTGGAAGGTCCTCGGGAAACACATCGGGAAAATCGCATACGTCGGGCACATCCTTGATGTCCCGAACTTCGTGTTTCACGTCTAAAACATGTGCAAGAAATGCGTGACACTCCTTTCGTAAGTGCTTCTGAGCTTGGATACTTGAGATGATTCTAAAAGTGGTATTAGGTTTTTCGCCCAAAACAAGGAAGGTTTCGCCGGTTGGCAGATTAAGGCGAACGGCCTTATCGTAACATAGAATGTCCGCACGATGCGAACTCAGCCAATCCATGCCAATGATGACATCGAAACTCTTAATCGAGACTGGCATGAGGTTGATTTGAAAGAGATTATCGTTTAGAGTTAGGGTGCAGTTTAAGTATATCTCTTTAGTGCCTTCAGTTTTCCCGTTGGCCATTTCTACTATGAACGGTTCACTTAATGATTGTGGTATTGGTTTTAGCATGCTTTTAAAGTCGTGACTCACAAAACTCCTTTCCGCTCCACTATCAAACAAAATGCATGCATACGAGTTATCGAGAAGGAACGTACCCGTAACAACAGTAGGGTCCGCAATGGCTTCATCTTGTCCCATTGCGAAAACTCGGCCTCTTCCGCCGGTATTCCTGTTGTTTGCCTTCGGGCAGTCCTTGCGGTAGTGCCCTGTGCTCCCGCACTCAAAGCAAGCGCGGCTTACTCCGGTATTAGCAGTGGGGGCGGATTGTTGGGTTGGCTCCTTGCAATAGCGGGCTGTATGACCCTTCTTATTGCATCTGGTGCATTGAAGGCCATGACAGAGACCGTGATGGTGGAAGTTGCACTGGTTACATTTCGGTAGCTTTCCATTGTATGAACTTGTGGGGGCAGAGTTGGTAGGTACAGTAATAGCGTGGGTCGCTATTACTTGTTGTTTCTTGGGGTTCTCCTGGAGGGTTTGTCCCCTCCTCTTGTTCCAAGGCCTACTCTGTCCCTGAGCCTCCCTAGGTGGATTTGCGGCTGTTGTGATGGTACCCTGTTTTGCTCCGTGATCGATGAGTCGTTGCGCCAGGCGTTTAGCGCTGTTGTAGGTGATAGGGTTGGAGGCTAGGACATGCCCTTGAATCTGGGGTGACAACCCCCAAATGTACCTTTCGACCTTCTTTGATTCTGGGTTGACCATGGTAGGGCACAAAGCAGCGAGATCGTTGAACCTAGCTGTGTAAGCGACTAGGTCAGACCCGACCATTTTCAAATTCCAGAGTTCCTGCTCAAGCTTTTGCACTTCACCTCTTGGGCAGTATTCTTCCAGGAGTAGTACCTTCAGTTCTTCCCAACTCATGGCGTTAGCGACAGTGAGCGTCACTGAGTTCACATGGCTTTTCCACCAAGTGAGGGCTCGATCTATGAAGGTGCAAGCAGCGAACTTAACCTTGCTTGTTTCTTGGCACGAGCAGATCTCGAAGACCGTTTCGGTCTTTTCGAACCATTGCATTAGTGCAATGACTCCTCCTGTTCCATTAAAAGTTTTTGGTTTAGCGTTAGAGAACTCCTTGTAGGTACATTCTCTTCCTTGGCCATGACCAGTGCCATGATTTGGATGATTCGTGCTGCTTCCCGCCCCTCCATTCCCTTGAGAGTTTATTTGCGAGAGGGCTGCGGTTACCGCTGCTGTGATAGCAGCCTGAACCATGGCCGGATCATAAGCTGGTGGTGGAGGTGGTGGTGGTGCCGTGCCCGGCCTGGGCCTTAAGTTTGGACGAGGAGGCATCTTGCTGCCAAAAGAAAAATATGGAAGAAAATTATAAGTTTTGGCAGTTCAAAGTTGAATGATATTGAGTTAACTGCCTTAAATAGATTAAGAATTTGGTTTGATCAACAATGGGTTTTGAGCTTGATTTATTAATAACGTTTGAATGGATGCACTTATGAGTTGAACGGAATACACATATTTAAAATCAGAGAAGGGGGGGGTATGCCCCATATATATAAAACATATAGTCGTGTTACATCCGAGTTTAGACAAAACTTTTTGACCTTTCTAAAGGTCTCCGATTACAGAAAGTTTCAACGAAAAGGAAATTCTTATCCGAAGTCCTAATTTATAACCAAATTTGAAATCCTGGCAGGCACTACTTGCGACGTAGGTTGCGCTTGGAGCTTGACTCCGCATCTGATTGCTTCGATTCCATTAGGCGTCGATCAAAAGCGGTTTGTTGCTCCCTTAACTCGGCTAGGGCTGCAATTATCTGTGCCTGAAATGCCTCAGACTGGAGTTGGACATTATCTTGTATCTTGTCCAGCCTACGGATATCGGAAGTGTGAACCTGCACTTCCACGTTGATATCCCGGAGTCGGCTTGCTTGTACTCCGGACTGATAGGAGTGATTGGCTAACTTACCCACCATTACCGGGAGTGCTCGATCAGCCGAACTGCCACCGCGGACATCGTAGAAGTCCCGACACATGCCGTAGGGAGGGCGTATGCCTTGTTGTTGGCTCCAATGATGTAGGTGACTTCCCCAGACGGGAGTGGGTCCTTGGAAGTTCCTCACATGGACAGGAGGTTGAATGGGTGGTGGATCGATCACTTCAGGTTCTGAGTCAGTACCGGAGTCATCACCCAATTCTATGGGTTCCTCATCCTCTTCTGGATCATCTTCGATCCATCCTCCGTTGCCTTGGTTGGGAAAGTAGGGGTCATTGGGGTGGTGAAATCCAGCCATTTGACTGTACGAGAAATAGGGTCATAAGAATTGAATAAAGTCGGAACATGCAAAACATGTAAGTTAGTTTAAATAGCAACTACTCCTATAGCATTTAAATTATTGTGTTTGATTCTAATAACGGTTTGGTAAGTTTTTAAAATTTGTTGTCCACTGCAGACACCCCTCGGCACACGTTAGTCGGCTCTCGGACAAATATAGTTGATCAGGCTATATCCTTCCCAGTTCCGATTACATGTCCCAAGGCGTACCTGTACTGCACAACTCATTAATAATACTTCTAATATGGTACGATGTGGAACTGTTATTTATTACTAAATGAATGCATGCTTACTTACAAAAACTAAATAGATTTAATTTCAAAAGCATGACTCTTCTCAGAGTGTTTTTGCCCAGTTGAGTTTATAGTTGTATAAAAAAAATGGTTTTGATATACTTAATTCACTATAAACGAAGCTCTGATACCAATCTGTCACACCCCCAAACCTGAACGGCGGAATCGTTCGGGGGCGGAGGACATCATATTCAGTATCATAACAGTTCATAGAAAGGAAAGTACACACCACCATAATATAAATATGTTTGAAAAGTTTACATGATTGTAGGTGTTACATGTTTGCAAAAGAAATCAAATATAAAATGGTGATCCAAAATATGTTACTAACGCCAATGCGTTAGTCTTCAGAAGTAGTTGCTACCTGGCTAGCGGTTTCCTGTGAATACAAGTTATTTCAAAGAAAAAGTGTCAACATTTAAGTTGGTGAGTTCATAAGTAGTGTTTTGAGAAGATGTATGCCATTCGAAAGTGTTTGCATGTTTTCCAGAAAAACCCTTATTTTCTTATTAAAGTATGCAATGCATATGAATGTTCGTGATGTAAATTGCAACTAATTGTACCAAGAAAATCCCTTATTTTCCTATTAGTTGTTTGGTTTGTATACAGGAAAAACCCTTATTTCCCTGACATAACTGGCAGTCTCTAAGACCGAAAATCGCAAGCAATCGACGTGCTCGAAAGGTGTGGCATAGTTTTACATAGTAAAGCTATACGAAGATCGCACTTATTAGATGAAGAATAGTTTTAATGACTACTCGTTCATAAAATCATAATACCATAATAATTGTATATCCGATGACTTTTATAACCATACTAAACATAATATGCCTGTAGCGACGTTCTTCAGGCGTCGTAGCGTTATGACAACTGTCACCCCAAAAGACGGACTGTAGCTAACAGTCAGGGCGCGGGATCATGACTTCCCGTATAGATCTATACACATTTGACACGTTCTCCGAACGGGAGACTCTGGTTATAGACAGGACTTGTTGCATTATTTTCTAATAAAGAAAGTAACGTTTGAAGATATACACGACTCATGGATTCTCAACTAAGTCCGTAATAAGGTAGTAGTTTGTATGCAAAGTTTAACCTCTTTCACAATGTTTGACAAAGCATAATCATAAGTTCTTTGAATGCATGAAATGATTTAGTAAAGAATGTTACCCTTGATATGATGTGTTTGTATGTAAACGTATAAATAAAACATATTTCTATTTATAAACATATTATATCCCAAAGAGGGTAAAGCTGTGTTGTGAGGGGTTTTGTATCATAATAACTTCACCAGATAGTTAAAACAACAGTATGAAAAGTATACCAAAAGGTTAATGTTTCACACGAATTTAGTCATGTGTTAACTTGTATTCCTCCCCAAAAAGAGTATAAAACATTTAAAATGTATTTAAAGAGTGTTCAAAGGGGATATGAACTCACTTGATAGTTTGAAGATTGTGAGGTGGAAAACCGAGCAGAATTTCGTCTCGGGAAACTGATTTTTCTTGGGATTCTCGGGAATCTCGGGAGTAGAATCGGCCTTCGGGACTTGAGCCAAAAAGACCAGAGCTTCGGGTTTGAACGGACACGGAAAACGAGGAAATGCTGAGAGAGAGAGAAGAGAAATGAACCCTTTCTTTGGAAACCCTCGCATTCTATTTATAGGAAGGCAAGTCTGCCTCGGTACGCGGGGCGTACGCTCGTACGCGCTGCGTACGCGTACGTCATGCATGACCGAAGCCTCGACTGCCTCGGTTCGGATGGGACGGGTTCTTGGGTTATCGGGTCGGATGGGACGGGTTGCTGGGGAGGTGGGTCGGATGGGACGCCGGGTCGGATGGGACGTCGGATCGGACGGGTCGGACGGGTCAGACGGGTCGGCTTCCTCGGATATGGCGACGTGGACGATCCGAGGCCAATCCTCTCGGTTACGCGGGGCGTACAGGAGTACGCAGCGCGTACTTCGGAGAAGGACGCTGACTCCTCTTCGGATAATATCCGAATTTTGAATTAAATAATTAATTAATTTATTTAATAAACTTCAAAAATCCATATCTTCTTCATATGAACTCCGTTTTCGATGGTCTTTATATCCACGCGTAGGTGAGACTACGATCTACAACTTTCGTTTAGACTCCGTTGGCAAATTCCAAAATTATTTTTATTATTTATTTTATAACTAATCGTTTTTAAGGAATTTCTTTGAAAAATCATAACTTCCTCATGCGAAGTCAGATTTGGACGTTCTTTTTGTGTACGCTCACAGTTTAATGTTATCTATGACTTTCATTTAGATACCTAAGGCTAAATGTTATCGTATTGAAACTTTGCGTTTTTCGTTTGATCGGTGTTGTCAGTTTTGACAGAAATCTTAGAATGGTCATAGCTTCTTCGCCATAACTCAGATTTTAGTGTTCTTTATTTATTTGGAACCTTTAAAACGATATCTACTACATAGCGTACTCCAAATCAGAGCTTTTGAACAATTCATTTATCGATGATATTCCCATTACATTCAAAAAGGGTTACAAGACTCGGTTTATAATGCCCGGGATAACGGGTTGTTACATACTTGTATAGTGGGCTAATGCTCCATGGATAATCAAGTTGGGCTAAAACCCATAGGATGGTCCATGGATGCTCCATGGTGTATTTGAACCCATGGATCCAAGGAAATGGAAATTCATGACAATTAGGGTTTACCCTAATTGTAACGCTATATAAAGATCTTATTCTTGACAAAAATCGGCCACTAGTGTGAGTAATAGAAGGGTTAGTCGATTTCATGAAGTGTAGATTTCTCTCAAGTTATTCCAAGTGTATTTGGTGTTGTGTGAACCATTTGAGGTGTCACACTTGGAGCACTAGGCACTCAAGCTTCATGAAGACTTTCTACATCAAAGAGGTATGTATTCTATCTTGTTACACTCATTGTTTTGTATGCTAGATTAGGATAATACCTTGGAAGTTCTTATTTGCATGTATAATAGAGAAAACATAGATCCAAGGTATTTAGGGTTGCATGTACACTTAGGAGTGTTAGAATGCTCAAAACCCAACTGTGGTATCAGAGCCTAGGCTTGTTTTCTAGTTATACTTGCAAAAGGAGCTGAAAAATCGAGTTTTGATACTGTCTGCCTAGCAAACTCGCCGAGTCCAAGACAAAATGCATCCAACTCGCCGAGTTGGTTCGTGCACTCGACGAGTTGGACCCCCAGACAGCATAAATTCGACTTTTTTGGCTAGAATTGGACTAGGAACATTACCCTAAGATGTTTTTGAACTTATAAACTTGTTTTTGATGTGGTAATGTTCATGCTAATCCAATTCCAAAGATAATTGTCAATAGATTCATGTTTTGTATTAGTTTAAGGTTTAGACTAATTACATGAAAAAGTTTGATTTGAATTATCTTGTTCTTATGAGTTGCTTAGATTAATAGAAAGTTGAGTGAAATAGTTGTTTTCAATCCAAATTAATCTAAGAGGTGATTCTAAAATGTGTTTTTGTAACTTGTCCTCAAGTTATATGAAAAGTCACATTTAAGTTTCATAAAACTCATAAAAGTTGGCAATGGTTACAAAAGATGAAGAGTCTTGTCCTTAAGTTATGGAGGTTCAAGAGTCACTTCATTAATAAATAAATTAAAAAAAAGTGTAACCTTAATTATTTCCATAAGTTATAAAATAAAGAAAAGTTAATTCTTTTATTAGTTTAAAGTCTTCCATAACGTGTCCTCGAGTTATGGAACTTGAAGAGTTTTTGGATTAAAACTACTTTAAACACATAAGTTATGGAATTAATTAGTCTTGAATAGTTTCAAAACTTTCCCTCAAGTTTTGGAATATGTAAAGTTTTCTCTTATGTATACTTTAATTCCAAGTTAGCCCTTAGAATTTTAAAAGTTAAAATTCAACCCTTATACTTTATAATATTATAAGTTAATAATATATATATATATATATATATATATATATATATATATATATATATATATATATATATATATATATATATATATATATGTATAAGAGTAAAGTCCGTCTTACCGCTAGTACGCCTCATTCACGAAGCCGGTCTATAAGGTGGGTATAAGGTTGTTGCCTATAAAATGGCAACTTAATGAGTGTCCACTCTCACCCACCGCTTGCTTGACTGGTGGAGGGTCGTTAGCCGAACGGGTTTGACAGGACTAGAATCCTCCCTTCATTAAAAGTATTAATGATAAATACTAAGTAACTAAACTCTAAATAATACCCAATCTTAGTTACTTAGGAAAAATGTGAATAAGGTGCTAATCCATGAAATTACACTTTGCACTTTGTTTAAGTCGGTTAGTGGAGCGTGTGTGGTTAACCGGCACACTAACTCGTATTTAACAAGGTAGGTAAAGGGTAACTTAATGTTTATCATAGTATCGGTGGAGTGTGTGTTGTTAACCGACACATCGATTGAGGGGTAAACACTTAAGGGTACCAAGTAATTTGCATGGTTACTTCACACCTTGTTTTGTGATCCTCGGCATCCCAGTCACAAAACCTGAAGGGCACACTCGAGATTGAAACATGCCATTGAACAGTTCAATGAATCTCAAAAGATCTAGGAGTTTCAAAACCAATTAAAACCTAATAAAACATTTCGTTTATCTTGGTGGAAATTGGTGAATCGTCATTCACCTACCTTCAAATATTTTATAGCTTGGATTACGACATACCTCTTCTAAGTTATAAATAGTTTGTAGGGTCCTAGCCTTAATATTTCATATTGGGTGTCATATTAAGGACTTAAGATCAACTATCTTGAATATCTCCCAAAAGATGTCTGGTTTAGACATTTATGATCTTCCCAAATCTCTTGAAACAAGCTTTCCTAAATGAAGATGATGTCCCATGGAAATCATACTTCTTTCACCTCCTCCAATTATTCTCGCTAACCCACAAGTTCAAGGTCACTCAAGCCCTATAGGCAAGGCAAGGTCTAGGTGTGATCACATCTTGGAGATGTAGTCACATATTGACAAGCTGGGAGAGTTCAGTGTCAAAGTCTTGAGAAAGTTGGTGGTTCAACTACTTTCTAAGTCACACAGTGAGTTCTTTTGGAACACCTATGAAACAGACTATGACAAGACCCTTAATGATCTTATCTATTTGTTATGATCAACTTCCTTAAAACTAGATGGATATTGACAATAGTGACACAGGAAATCCAGAAAAGCATTCTCTTCCCAATGGAAAGGGATCGGCCATAGTCAACTCGGTTGACCAAATGGTAAAGAGAAAAGCTAAGTCTGTGATAGTACCGTGTACCATTATCAAAGGGTCCATATGTTTATATTGCCAAAGGAAGGGAGATTGGTTACGAATCTGCAAAATTTACCTAAGGATGTTGAAGTCAATAAGTTTGACTCTACTTCAGGTAAAGTCCACTATCTAACTCTGTTAAGTTCTATTCTGAGATTCCTGATACATGATGTGACTGGGTCACATGGCGATGTTTTAAGAATCAAAGAAAAGTGAAGAAACTTAAAGAAAGAATATGCTGAATCTGATCGCGTAGATGGATTTCTATCGCGTAGCTTGAAGATCAGATGCTTGAGCTACTTCTTAGGAGTTATGAGATATTGCTTAGGAATAGATAACAACAAGTTTTCATATGGATTGTAAGGATAAGTTTTTCCGCAAAGTTTTAAAATAAAAGAAAATTTTAGATTTTATTTATTTTAAAATATCCTTACAATGGCATTTAAGGAAAAAAATTGTTGCTTATAAGATTCCATTAATAGCAAGAGTGGAAATATGAAATTGATTCTTTCATTTGTGGTAATGTCTAAATTTACCAAATAAGGAAAGATTCTCATCACCCAAGTTTCAATTGGACCGGAACTTGGAATCATGCAAGTTGTATAGCATGATGAATGAGAACTTTCAAGTATTGGAAAATTAAGACTAATTACTCGTTCACATGGATGTGTGAGTCAAGTAAAGGACTAAGGGATCAAGTACACGTTTTTGTGCACTGGTCAAGTCCACCACAAAAGATCGATAAGATTATTCGTCATAATTTACTATAGCTCAGTAAATATGGTTATACTTACAAGCTTAAGTGTAATTCTGAGACATTGGAAAAGGTTCCAATGTAAGGCAGAGTGAATAAAAAGAATCAAATTAGGCAGAAGGATAAAAGTTTCTCAAATCTGAAAAGATGGGAGAGTACTTTAGTATCATTTTTTGTGATCATCTTAATGATTAAGAAACCATAGCACAATTAGTTCTCTAAGGAAATCTTAGTGTATTCTTATGACTAAGAAGAGGAACTTGAATTGTTGAAATGGTTAAATCAAGAAGATGAGTCATACTTCGTTCCAATACAAGTCTTAGAGTCATACTCCAAGATTGTAACTTGAGTGACATGTCTTAAAGAAGGTTTAAAAACACTCGTCAAATGTAAGAGTAAAAGTTTTCTACTCTTGTACATTTGAAATTGGTAAGTTGTGATGTTTTGGATAAAACAAAGACCAACTTAGGCCAATTGTGTGAAGTGTTTGTCTTGATTAGAATCCACACTATCTCTTCGATATTTGACAAGGGAGTCTTATATGTCAAGAGGATAGTGGGAGTCTTAAAGGTCTTGAAAGTCTCAAGAACTAATCAAGAATAAAACCTGAAGTTCTTCACTAGCACACGACTTGAGGTTTATAACCTATCGTGTTGACATATTCTGTGCCCATTCCAGTTAAAGTTGGCTTTGCATATGAGTTCTTAGAGTTCTCAATTTGTTGCACAACAACTTGGAATCAATGGCAGGCCCTTGAGCTGCCAGGTGGCAAAAAGTTAAGATTGAGTTCAATCCATATGAGTTTGGATTTGTCATTATCCTTGTCTTGTAACTGTGGTTTTGACAATTCACATGGATAAGAACACATACACCATTAAATCTAAGTGTCATAAGGTTTCTCTCCGATTCATGAAAATGATGGTGAGGAAACGCTTTCACTAAGTAGATTTTAGCTAGATAGCAATTGTGATATTTGCATTCTCAAAGTCGTTAGTGGTGCGTGTGTGGTTAACCGACACACTAACCTGGACTTGTGAGAAGTGGCAAAAAGGTCTAACCATTATGATTATGGCATCCCTCTTCATAACTGTTTAGACACACAAGTGTGCTATCTAAGGGAAGGTGTATGATTTTGATAAAGTCTTATCAAAACAATCTAGTATCAGAAATCTGAACTTTGGTAAGAAAGTCAGCTGATTTCTGGGTACATGTCAAAGCTAGTGGGAGCATAAGTGTTATGCTAATAATCATCATGTTAGTGGGAGCATGATAATTATGATAAGTATTGCAAGTTAGCAATGTTAATTATAGAAAACAAAAGTTTCAATTGGGAAAGAGTTGGTTTGCTATAATTAAGGGAGAGGAAATTATACTTCATCTCAAATCTATAAGCTTAGATCGTGAGGTCTTAATCATTTAGTCAAGGATATATATGAATTTCATGTTGGAATGGCTCAACATAAGGAAATTATGTATATGGGTCCATTATTTGCGTTCTAAAATTCGATTATGATTACGACATCCTTTTTCGTAATCTGAATTATGAGAACTTGGCAAATTGAAATGGAAATATTATAGCAAAAGACTGGTTTAGTCTTTATGTGAGACATCATGAATCGTGTCCCATATGCTTCAGATATAGGATCGATTACATGTGCGATATTCATCCATTCTAAAATTTTCCAAATGTCTGGGGCATTAAGAAGGGAAAAGGTTTAGAACTGGATATGACTAAAAGGATTAAACAACTGTCAAGGACAATCTAAGGTTTACCAAAGATTGGTTGCTCAAGGACAGTTGGAAGTACAGTGATAATTCTGGAAGGACCATATTGACATAATCTGTAAGGAGGCAACTCTTGTTCAGAAGTGATAGTCAAAATGGAATCTGGAAATGTTTCAAAGTTAGAATTTTCAATCTGTTTAGGATTAGGAAACTTAATGTAAGAAGGATGTTTCTAAGGAGCTGATCTCCTTTGGAATGCTCTGTAATGGTTGTTGTCAAGTCTTTCTGACTTCGTGCATAATCATTACAAGAGAATCAATGCATATAAGTTTAGAATCTAACAGATTTCAGTAAATCGCATGAATTTGGAATTCTTGCATTTGCAGTAAGGGTTTGGGAGTGTGAAAAGAGAATCATTGAAGTTATGTTCAATTGTTCTAGTTCATAAAGTAAAGATCATAGACAAACATAGTATGCATACTTGGTGTATGGCATGACTAGTGTTTAGAAAACATAGTGTACAAGCTTCGAGCATGGGACAACTATTGTTTTAAATTCAAGAATAAAGTGGATAGTTGAAACAGTATACAATGAATAATGTGTAATCATATGGTGATAAATAAAAGGTGTTTTATTTATGTTCATAGGTTTTGATACCATATTGGATTCAATTGTTATTGTGTTTCATTTTGCATGTTTTGACTTCCAGAATAAACTAGGTTATTCTTCCGGAATGACTAAGTTATTCAAACCATCCACAATCAGTCATATGTTGGAAGTAGATATGAATTAAGACTGTCATGGGTTGGCTTGTAGAGGTCTAAGGTGTTGGACAAAGGGCCACAACACTCATGAGTGCTCATAAGTTCTGAGTATTGGATTCAACCCGCGCTCATTGGAATCACTTCATGGATTTTATCACGAGTGATCATGAGACAATAATATCTTATATTCTTTAAACCTAGAGATATGAGTTGTTACTATGAGTTGGTTGTACATTGATTGCACGAAAACGCATTTGGTAACTCGGTGCTATAAAACATGTCTTTGTGTATGATTCAACAAGTAGTAGAACAAGCCATATGAGTTAAAGTTTATCCATTCCTTTTACCTTTGGGATAAAAGCGATATCTGTGGGCCCCTCGATGATTTGATGATGACAAATGGAAGTGCTCGGCCGGGCCAGGACTGATTTGATTTGTTCAATTAGTCAGTCGTCATAAATCGGAAATCGAGAAACAACAAATGGACAGAGCGAATGATTATAATCGATGTCTCAGTTCATATGATATCTAGAAAGGAGGAATATATGATCCCTTATCTAATGGACAATTCATTGACAAAGGTCAGAGTTCATCGACAAGGTCAGAGTTCGACATAAGCTTTTGAGAGCTACGATTGGCAGTTGGTTCCTAAAGTCATACGCAATATTAGTTTTAGACTTATCCAAGTAGGAGACTGTTGGATTAGTGTTTAAGTCCATAACTATAATTGGTAAGACTTGACCCGACCCGGCATGGTCCATTTGGGTTGCATGGCATCATGCACTTGGATAGACTATAATGAGAGAAATAAGACACTTATGGTTATTAATATATTATAAGTTCTAGTATATTAATAATAAGAATAATAAGATTATTTAATTAGTATTGATCAAGAATTAATCTAGGATTAATTAAGTGATCAAAAGAAGACTAATTAAATATATGGGTTGATTGTGTAAATCATCCATACTTGTATAGTGGTCTAATACTCCATGGATAATCAAGTTGGGCTAAAACCCATAGGATGGTCCATGGATGCTCCATGGTGTATTTGAACCCATGCATCCAAGCAAATGGAAATTCATGACAATTAGGGTTTACCCTAATTGTAACGCTATATAAAGATCTTATTCTTGACAAAAATCGGCCACTAGTGTGAGTATTAGAAGGGCTAGCTGATTTCATGAAGTGTAGATTTCTCTCAAGTTATTCCAAGTGTATTTGGTGTTGTGTGAACCATTTGAGGTGTCACACTTGGGGCACTAGGCACTCAAGCTTCATGAAGACTTTCTACATCAAAGAGGTATGTATTCTATCTTGTTACACTCATTGTTTTGTATGCTAGATTAGGATAATACCTTGGAAGTTCTTATTTGTGTGTATAATAGAGAAAACATAGATCCAAGGTATTTAGGGTTGCATGTACACTTAAGAGTGTTAGAATGCTCAAAACCCAACACAAACTTCTCCCAACATTCTTCAAAACCGAAATCACTACTCAAGGTGAGTTTCATACCCCTTCCTTTTCTGTTTTTATGAGTTTTATGGGGGAGAATACAAGAAAATGTGTAGATCTATGTGTAAATGTATGCTATGTGTTATTTGATGCATGTATGTGTGTGTTATCATGTGTTTTGGGATGAATATGTTATCAAAGAGTGTCTAAAACCGAGATCTAAGGCATGAGAAAGGAAATAAACATAACCTAAGATATTTGACACTAATCAAGTCAAGAAAAATAGTTTATAAGGTTAGAATGAATATACTTGAACATAAAACCCATTTTTGGGCCTAAATTGTCAAAAATGCAAACTTGGGGTAAAAATCAAAAAGTCACGGTTTCTGGAAGGTTAAAAGGGGCCAAAAAAGTTTCCATAAATATTTTCCAGATTTTTAGAAATTTATAAGGAATAAAAATGTAAAATTTTAACCTAATGGGCTAATTTTGGGCTTTTCGGCCCAATAAGCCTCAAAATGCGAAAATTTTGCAAGTTGAAGGGTTGGAAATGAAATTTTCTGTAAAATAGGGAATAATTAGCATAATAAAATGTTTATAAGGTTCAAAAATGCTTTACATTAACAAAAAGGACTAAAAATGTAAACTTTTAGATTTTGTGCCAAAACTGTAAAAAGTTCTGAAAAATGGGTCCTTAACCGAGAATCACTATTCTAGAGGGGATGAAGCTGTCAACTAAATAAACTTTGGGTTAAAATCGTGTTTTCATCAAATAAATTATACAAAAGTGTCAAGAAAATTGTTTTAAGGACTAGAAACTGAAATTCTTTTATATAAAACGACCAAAAGTGTTATTTTTATAAAAGGAAGAGTAATGAAAAGGGTCAAACTTTACCTACAAACAAATCAAATCAAGATACAAGATTCGCGACTACCGACGAAATGGAAAACAAATACACTCTCAATAACACATATCTTTACAAAACGAATTGATTCGGTCTCGAATCAATAACAACACAAAATTGTTAAACCAAAGTAATTCGTTAATCACGCGATAACTACAATGAGTCAACATACAAACTTTGGACTTGAAAGTTTCAAATCATGCTTGTTGGGCCTTGCTATCCCATCAACATGATCTTTGGGCCCAAAGGGATTATGCTTACGTGATATTGGACCTTCTATGACCCAATTCCACGTAAAAGGACTTTCAATAGCTCTAATGTGTTATTGGCCCCTAATGGACCATTAGTACTGCTAGTGAGGTCGAGAAGTCAAATGCGAGTTGGGCGAATGTCTTTCGCGTTCCCGATAGCCTTGAATAACTCCTGGAAATAAAGGGGGCTTCGTACCCTCCTTTTTCCTCAGTTGTTGGGCTTATGAGAAATAAAGTAAACAGATTCATGGCGTTAATCAGGAGAAATCCAGGTTGTTGGATTAAGTGAGTAGTACGGACGACGCCTTAAGGATCGTTCGTAATCTGTAGTTATAAACTAGTCATTTCTTTAAATGCGTGATTGTAACGACTCACAAACCCTAATTAATCCAATGTCACGTGGGTAATCAAAACATTCGTCGTATCGGTATAACAATAAACAAGTCATGTAATTTACGTATTGGGGAAAACATCGGGTTTTCCCGGGAAGTTCAACATTTTCACTTGTGTGACGTATACAAAGTTCAACAATTAAACATGCTTTGAAAATCAACAGACATATTTACGGGTCTTCACACTTTTTATAAACAAACATTTTTTTTTTCAGAAAATATCGGATTTTCTGGGTTTTTTCAAACTTCACCAAATCATTTTACCATAGCATTACTTATGAACTCACCAACATTTCATATGTTGACGTTTTCCAAAATAACTTGTATTCTCAGGTAACAGGTAAGCCGAAGAATAAGTATCAAGAAATGTCATGGTGTTTTGCTTAAATTACCTGTCAGACAGTTTATGTTATGGATTTGTAATGTCTAAAACAATGTACTGAATGTAAACAATATAAGTTGTAATATTCCAATGCATGGTGATAAATTATGTTATGATTCATGTATATTCATTGTGATGGTATTCAATTTGAGTCACAAGAACCCTCGGACGTTTCCGCCGTCCGGTTTGGGGGTGTGACAGGTTGGTATCAGAGCTCTGTTTATAGTGAACTAGCATATCTAACCACACATTGATATGCAACTATAAACCAAAAAGAGGGTCTAACCCAACTCTGAACAAAACAAGTAAAACATAACAATAAAAACACCCTTGCTTGTATTAGGAAAAAGAACATCATACCGAACCAAACAAGATAATGCTAGTATCTCGGTTTAAGCCAGGACTGTTCTTAGTCGTATCAAGGAGTGGATATAGCTTGATCAACTACATTTCCTCCAAGGTACAACTATCACATGTCCTGAGGAAATCGTGAAAGCTAGGGAATCTAAAAACATACCCCTTTATCCCCAAGAAGGGAACCTCAACTCAATCTATGTAATAGTTGTAGAGTCATAGGAGTAATGATAGTTTATTCGTATACCTCCTCCCAATCTTCATGGAAGGGGAGCAACAGGGCATTCAGTTTCATCAAGTCTTGGTGGCTCACGGGATTCTTGAAGATGAACCTGAAGGAAATCAAGGGGGAGCACACGACGCTGGGCCTGATGAGTACACGGACACCGACTACGAATTCGAGGGGGCCAATGATGACATGGAGGAAGAACAAGACTCGGGCAAAGCTCACACCACGTCATTTGTCAGTGAGGCACAACAGGACCACCCCTCCCCGCCAGTGAATCCTGCAAGGGAGAATCGCTCCCCCGAAGCTGAGATTGCCGCCCTGCGACAACAGTTGTTCGCCATGGAAGCACGTGCAGTGCGAGCTGAGCATGAGAGGGATTAGGTCATTGGAGACATCACTGAGATGGCTCAGTTGTCGGGTCAACACTTCGGCATATGATCTCGCCACTGTCATAGGACACTCCATAAAGTGTTTGGGATAGACTTATCTTACTATGTCATTAGGATCTATGCTATGTACCCCGACTCTATGTTTAAGTGACTACACTACTCATAAAGTCGTTATGCTGTCAAACTAGTACCGCTTATGTATGCTCTTTCGAGCAAAATTTTCATGTATCAAATGCGGAAAATATTAGTAAAAAAAATTATATGTTTTACTTTGACGTTGTAATCTGCTACGTGTTACGAATCCATGATTGTATGCCAAATTATGAAAGTACCTAAGTTCGTGCCACACACCTAGCTCATAGGATCACACTCTCACAAAAAGCACAGATACTCAACATCTTTCTGTTCCATGACAGAAAGATGCCTTGACGACCAACCCACGGAAACCCTGAGCCAAACCCGCCCGAGTTCAACTCTGTTGCTTTTCAGGCAGTGGTATCGGCTGCAGTCACCGCGGCTATGGCACAAATTCACCAAGGGAACAATGGAGGAGTCAACGGACCAGGGGCTGGAAGTTCGAACAACGGGATGAATCAAGGGCCTACCAAGACATGCTCCTACAAGGACTTCACCAATGCCAAACCACGAACCTTCAATGGCACGGGAGGAATAATTACCCTGAAACGATGGATCGAGAAGGTGGAATCGGTGTTCGAGATATGTGAATGCCCTGAGGAGATGAAGGTAAAATTTGCTGCATGCACTCTTGTTGACCAAGTGCTTACTTGGTGGAACGGACACGTGGAAACCATGACACTCCCCGTAGCCAATTCCATGCCATGCGCAGAGATGAAAGAAATGCTGATGGCCGAATACTGCCCTTGTGGCGAAATTCAGAAAATGGAACAAGAGTTGTGGAATCTCACCATCCGCAACGCGGATATAGATGCATACATATCAAGGTTTAGTGAACTGTCTCTACTGTGCCCTGGCATGATCACCTCAGAAGGTAAGAAGATCGAGCGATTCATCTGGGGACTAACCTCCCCGATTCAAGGAAACGTGATAGCTGCAAATCCCGACACTTTCGACAGTGCCAAGAGATTGGCCAAGAAGCTGTATGACCACAACAACAAGAAGGGTGAGAAGCCAGTGGAGACTGAAGTTAAGAAGGAAAGTGACGACAAAAAGGGAAAGGAGTGTAAGAGGAAAGGACGTCAAGGCTCCGAATCATCCAAGAAACAGCAAACGGTGGCAGTTAATGCTGCAACCACACAAGTTCCATCCACACCACATGCTCCAGCCTCAGCTGCTCCAAGTGCTCCTAGACCTTATTCTGGTAACCTTCCCAAGTGCAACAAGTGCGGTCTCCATCACAATGGAGAATGCAGAGAGATGCAGTGCACCAGTTGCAATCGGAAGGGGCACACGGCAAAGTACTGTCGGACTTACCCTCCTCATAACCAACAACAGGGAAAAAACAACAACAATAACTGCAACAACAACAACACCGACAATGGAGGCAACAATGCAGGACCAACTCACACCTGCTATGGATGTGGACGGACTGGGCATTTCCATCGAAATTTCCCTAACAACAACAATCCCAGAAATGGAGGAACAGGAAGGGTGCTGACCATGGGTCAAGGAGAAGCGATTTAGGATACCGCTGTTGTTACCGGTATGTTCCTCCTAAACCACACTTATGCATGCATCCTATTTGATACCGGAGCAAAACGAAGATTTTTGAGCAATAAGTTTAAACATTTGTTAAAACAACAACCCAGAAGCTCAATGAAACCTTTACAGTGGAAATGGTCAATGGGAAAACTGAATCCACTGGGGAAGTCTACATTGGATGTACCCTAACTCTAAATCAACACGTCTTCTGAATAGACTTAATGCATGTTTCCATTAGGAGTTTTATTGTGATTATTGGCATGGACTCGTTAAGCCCCCATCATGCTGAAATTATGTGTCACGAGAAGGCCGTTCACCTTCACCTTCCAAATCATGAAACCCTAGTTATTTACGGAGACAAACCTAGCACGAACCTTCGTCTCATCTCGTGCGTCCAGGCACAGAAGCATCTGTGAAAGAACGATTTGACATTCCTGGCGCATATTGTGGATAAGACCAAGGAAGAGGTTAATGTTCGAGACATTCCTATAGCACGTGAATTCCCAGACATATTTCCTGAAGATCTTCCGGGAGTACCCCTAGAGAGACATGTTGAATTCCGAATTGATCTTGTTCCAGGAGCTACTCCCATCGCTAAATCGCCTTACCGATTAGCTCCTGCTGAGATGCAGGAATTGTCCAGCCAACTCACTGAACTCCTGGGCAAAGGATTCATCCGTCCTAGCTTCTCGCCATGGGGAACTCCAGTCCTCTTTGTCAAGAAGAAAGACAGATCTTTTAGGATGTGCATCGATTACAGGGAATTAAACAAGCTCACTGTCAAAAATAGCTATCCACTCCCACGAATTGACGATCTATTTGACCAGCTCCATGGAGCCAGTTACTTATCTAAGATAGATCTACGATCTGGGTACCATCAACTCCAGGTTCGGGAAGAGGATATTCCCAAAACCGCTTTCCGAACTCATTAGGACATTATGAATTTGTCATAATGCCCTTCGGTCTAACGAATGCCCCTGCCGCATTAATGGACCTAATGAATCGAATCTGTCGACCATTCCTCGACAACTGTGTTATTGTTTTCATTGACAAAATTCTAGTCTATTCCCGAAGCGAAGAAGAGCATGGCCAACATCTCGGACAAATCCTGGAAAACCTGCGAACTGAGAAGCTATACGCAAAACTCTCCAAGTGTGAGTTCTGGCTCCATAGCGTGAACTTTTTGGGTTATGTTGTTAGTCAGTAAGGAATACATGTGGATCCTTCTAAGGTCAAAGCCATTGGAGGATGGGCAATCCCGACAACACCCATAGAAATTTGCCAATTCTTAGGACTAGCAGGTTACTACAGGAGTTTCATTCAAAACTTCTCTAAGATCGTCAAGCCACTTACCTCGCTTACACAAAAGGGTGTACCAGTCAAATGGATGGACAAACAAGAAGTTGCATCTCGAATTTTGAAGCGAGCACTCTGCAGTGCCCCGGTACTATCACTACCAGAGGGAACGGAAGATTTCGTAGTCTACTGTGACGCTTCAAATCAGGGTTTAGGTTGCGTTCTCATGCAGCGTGGAAAGGTGATAGCTTACGCGTCCCGGCAACTCAAGACACACGAAGTGAATTACACAACCCACAATCTAGATTTGGGAGCAGTAGTCTTTGCTCCGAAGATTTGGAGGCATTACCTTTATGGTACGAAGTGCACCATCTTCACGGACCACAAGAGTCTCCAACACATCTTGAATCAAAAAGAGCTGAATATGAGGCAACGAAGATGGGTTGAACTATTAAACGATTATGAGTGTGAAATCAAGTACCACCCAGGCAAGGCCAATGTGGTAGCTGATGCCTTCAGCCGGAAAGAGTACTCTAATCATCGTGTGAAAACTCTCTTAATAACCATCCAATCCTACCTAACCACTCAGATCAGGGCAGCCCAGTCAGATGCTATGAAGGCGGAAGACAGAACGAGCGAAGCATTACGCAGAATGGAAAAGAATCTCGAGGTGAAAGAGGGCGGAGTATACTATTTCATGAACCGTATTTGGGTCGCTAAACTTGGAGGATTTAGGGAGGTAGTCATGAGTGAAGCTCACAAGATGCGATACTCCATCCATCCGGGTTCAGACAAAACATACTTGAATATTAAACAACATTATTGGTGGCCTAACATGAAGGCAGAAATTGCCACCTATGTTAGCAAATGCCTTACTTGCGCCAAGTTAAAGGTGGAATACCAGAAGCCCTCGGGGTTATTACAGCAACCAGTAATTCCCGAGTGGAAATGGGAAGGGATTTCTATGGACTTTGTGACCAAGCTACCCAAGACGTCAAATGGATTGGACACTATATGGGTAATAGTTGACTGAATGACAAAATCCACTCATTTCCTGCCAGTAAAAGAATCCTACAAGATGGAGAGACTGACAAGAATATACATTCGAGAAATTGTGAGGCTTCACAGAGTACCAATGTCTATCATCTTAGATAGAGATAGTAGGTTCACTTCACGTTTTTGGCAATCACTTTAGAAAGCACTGGGAACCCATCTCGACATGAGCAATTCTTATCGCCCACAAACGGATGGTCAAAGCAAACGAACCATTCAGATGCTTGAAGACATGCTTCGCTCATGCATGATATACTTTGGGAAGTCCTGGATACCCACTTACCCTTAGTTGAATTCTCGTATAACAACAGTTACCATTCGAGCATCAAAGTCGCTCCTTTCGAAGCGCTATATGGACGTAAGTGTAGATCACCGTTGTGTTGGGCTGAGGTGGGCGACACCTAGCTAGCGAGGGAACTAGCATCATACAAGACGTTAACGGGACTAGAGATCATACGTGAAACCACGGAAAAGATAGTTCAAATCAGAGCTCGATTACAAGCATCGCGCGACCGAAAAAAGAGCTACGCTGATAGACGGCGAAAGCCCTTAGAGTTTCAGGTCAGGGATCGAGTGCTGTTAAAAGTTTCTCCCTTGAAAGGGGTCATTCGTTTTGGAAAATGGGGAAAACTGAACCCACGATACATTGGACCTTTCGAGATTCTTGCCCGAATTGGTCCAGTGGCGTACAGACTGCAGCTACCCACTGAGCTCAGCAGTGTACACCCCATGTTCCATGTTTCCAATCTAAAGAAGTTCCTATCCGATGAAAATCTAGTCATTACCCTTGACGAAATTGAAATCAACGAGAATCTCCTGTTCGTTGAAGATCCAGTCGAAATCATGGACAGGGAGGTGAAGCGTACTAAGCAAAGTCGCATCCCGATCATGAAAGTACGGTGGAACGCGAAGCATGGGCCAGAATTCACGTGGGAACATTAAGATCAAATGAAGCAAAAGTACCCCCATTTATTCTAACATTCTCAAATCGGGCTTTCAAAAGAATTTCAGGACGAAATTCCCTCTAACGGGGGGATGATGTCACAACCAGGAATTTGAAGCCTTGTAAACATTGAATAAAGATAACAAATGTAAACAAACAATGGGAAAGCATGTAAGATGCTTATTCATTAACAACAAAATCTCAATCAAACACATCATACATGCACTACAAATACCCAACAAACATTTGGAAACCCTAGAAAATCCTTGTTTGAGTCCATTTTGGACTAGGATTTCCTTATTGGGCCCAATGGATCAATAAGCTTCCAATTGGACTATATTGGGCTTAGAACTCTTGAATGGGATCTAATTGGACCCACTTTCATTTATTTTAACATTTTGGGCCATATTGGGCCTAGAGTGAATAAAATACCTTAATGGACCTCATTGGGCCATAACTAACCTAATTAGCCCTAATGGGCCATAAAAATCATTTCTTGATTTATTTTGGGCCAATAGTTATCTAAATTATATATGATTTGGTCTTAGTCATTTAAGGGCCCAATTCTTTCCTTTTCCCTCTCCAAATCTCAGCCCAAGCCCAAATGCAAGGAGGAGTTGACTTCTCATGGCCACCTCATTTTTACATAATGGTCATCCATGCAACTTATCCCATGTCTCCATGAACACATCACCTCAAGACCTCTCTCTTCTCCTCTCTCTTTCTCTCGGCCAAAACAACACCAACACACACACGTCACTCAAAAATCTCTCAAATAAACTCTCTCCATTCCTCTCTAAAGTTTTCGAGATATAGGGAGCTTTCAAGGAAATTATCCCACGAATTCTTCATCTAAGGTAAGATCATGCTTGGATCTATGATCTAGATTATTTGTTTTACCAAAATTCTCTTCCTAACCCATGCAAAATCATGATCACTCTCTTAGAAACCCTCTAAGTTCGAAATCAACAAAAGAGGGCTTGCTAGGGCAGAAAGTAACATCAAACTTCTCCCAGCATTCTTCAAAACCGAAATCACAACTCAAGGTGAGTTTCATACCCCTTCCTTTTTGGTTTTTATGAGTTTTATGGGGGAGAATATAAGAAAATATGTAGATCTATGTGTAAATGTATGCTATGTGTGATTTGATGCATGTATGTGTGTTATCATGTGTTTTGGGATGAATATGTTATCAAAGAGTGTGTAAAACCGAGATCTAAGGCATGAGAAAGGAAATAAACATAACCTAAGCTATTTGACACTAATCAAGTCAAGAAAAATAGTTTATAAGGTTAGAATGAATATACTTGAACATAAAACCCATTGTTGGGCCTAAATTGTCAAAAATGCAAACTTGGGGTAAAAATCAGCAAGACATGGTGTCTGGAAGGTTAAAAGGGGCCAAAACAATTTCCATAAATATTTTCCTGATTTTTAGAAATTTATAAGGACTTAAAATGTAAAATTCTAACCTAATGGGCTAATTTTGGGCTTTTCGGCCCAATAAGCCTCAAAAAGCAAAAATTTTACAAGTTGAAGGGCTGGAAATGAAATTTTCTGTAAAACAGGGAATAATTAGCATAATAAAATGTTTATAAGGTTCAAAAATGCTTTTCATTAACAAAAAGGACTAAAAATGCAAACTTTTAGATTTTGTGCCAAACCTGTAAAAGTTGTGAAAAATGGGTCCTTAACCGAGAATCACTGTTCTGGAGGGGCTGAAGCTGTCAACTAAATAAAATTTGCGTTAAAATCGTGTTTTTATCAAATAAATTATACAAAAGTGTCAAGAAAAGTGTTTTAAGGACTAAAAATGAAATTCTTTTATATAAAAGGACCAAAAGTGTTATTTTTATAAAAGGAAGAGTAACAAAAAGGGTCAAACTTTATCTACAAAAAAATCAAATCAAGATACAAGATCCGCGACTACCGACGAAATGGAAAACAAATACACTCTCAATAACACATATCGTTACAAAACGAATTGATTCGGTCTCGAATCAATAACAACACAAAATTGTTAAAGCAAGGTAATTCGTTAATCACGCGATAACTACAATGAGTCAACATACAAATTTTGGACTTGAAAGTTTCAAATCATGCTTGTTGGGCCTTGCTAGCCCATCAACATGATCTTTGGGCCCAAAGGGATTATGCTTACGTGATATTGGACCTTCTATGACCCAATTCCACGTAAAAGAACTTTCAATAGCTCTAATGTGTTATTGGACCCTAATGGCCCATTAGTACTGCTAGTGAGGTCGAGAAGTCAAATACGAGTTGGGCGAAGTGTCTTTCGCATTCCCGATAGCCTTGAATAACTCCTGGAAATAAAGGGGGCTTCGTACCCTCCTTTTTCCTCAGTTGTTGGGCTTATGAGAAATCAAGTAAACAGATTCATGGCGTTAATCAGGAGAAATCCAGGTGGTTGGATTAAGTGAGTAGTACGGACGACGCCTTAAGGATCGTTCGTAATCTGTAGTTATAAACTAGTCATTTCTTTAAATGCGTGATTGTAACGACTCACAAACCCTAATTAATCCAATGTCACTTGGGTAATCAAAACATTCGTCGTATCAGTATAACAATAAACAGGTCATGTAATTTACGTATTGGGGAAAACATCGGGTTTTCCCGGGAAGTTCAACATTTTCACTTGTGTGACGTATACAAAGTTCAACAATTAAACATGTTTTGAAAATCAACAGGCATATTTACGGATCTTCACACTTTTTATAAACAAACATTTTTTTTTTCAGAAAATATCGGATTTTCTGGGTTTTTCAAACTTCACCAAATCATTTTACCATAACATTACTTATGAACTTACCAACATTTCATATCTTGACGTTTTCCAAAATAACTTGTATTCTCAGGTAACAGGCAAGCCGAAGAATAAGTATCAAGAAATGTCATGGTGTTTTGCTTAAATTATCCGTCAAACAGTTTATGTTATGGATTTGTAATGTCTAAAACAATGTACTGAATGTAAAAAATATAAGTTGTAATATTCCAATGCATGGTGATGAATTATGTTATGATTCATGTATATTCATTGTGATAGTATTCAATTTGAGTCACAAGAGCCCTCGGACGTTTCCGCCGTCCGGTTCAGGGGTGTGACATCACCTGATAAGGTGGTGACTCGCCACTCGGACAACACTTCGTTATCTCAAAACAATTTCCCTCGACAAAACCTAGTATGAATACCACTAGGTTTTAGTCTAATGTTAACCGCGACTAATTAATAGTCTAGCTATTATTATTATTATTACTATTATTATTATTATTATTATTATTATTATTATTATTATTATTATTATTATTATTATATAAGCATTAAACAACACTCTATATAACTTGTAATAATAGCCCAAATAATTATTTTTAGGACCTAATAACATTACTATAATTATTTAAAAGCTGTATTAAAAATAGCATAGGCGTAGCTCACTTACTTCGGGTTTAAAAGAAAATCGGGCTTTGCTCGGAGCAGCGTTTCGAAACCGAAAGTCCCATTTTCTCAGGACTCTGGGAGCCTCGGGGCTTCCTTCGGGAGCTAGGGGGTTTACCTAGGTTTAGGGGGGTTTTGGAACCTTAGAGACAGAAAGAAGTTAGAGAGAGAAGGGAAATTGATGCAAAGAACTCGCAGCATTCGCTGCCTTTTATAGGCCATCATACCTCGGAATGTTGGGCGTTCGGAAAGGCTACGCTGGGCATAGCTTCGGATAAGTTCGCTACGTGGCGGTCTCCGGGTGGTGCGACGTGGGCAAAGCTGGACCGAGGAGTGTGAGGCGTACGCGGCGCATTCCGAGCTTCATACGTGGGGCGTAATGTGAGGACTACGTGTCGCAATCCGAAGCGAGTTCTTTGATCGACATCGGACGGCTGGTACTCAGCCACGTCATCATCATCGCATCAGGCTTCGCAAATCCGAGTGCAAACTTTAAAAATTCATAACTTTCTCGTACGAGCTCCGTTTTCGACGTTCTTTATAACTACTTGTAGGCGGGAACGTACTGTACAACTTTCATTTAGACTTTGTTGGCTAATTTTGAATCTATTTTAAAAGTTATACTTTTAACAGGCCGGGACACGATTGGTCCGTTAAAAATTCATAACTTCTTTATTCGACGTCCGTTTTCGTCTGTCTTTTTATCGTTACGCTACTATTAATGAGATCTTCGATTCAAGTTTAGGTTGTGTCGGCCAAATACCGCTCGATCTAATATTCGAATTTCGGGCAGTACACTACTAAGCCGAAACTTCTAAAAATCATAACTTGCTCATACGAAGTCAGATTTGGGCGTTCTTTTTATGGACGCTCTCGGTTTAACGAAAACTACGACTTTCGTTTAGATTGCTAAGGATAAATATCGCTCTATCATAAATTCACTATTTACGCTTCCCGGTGTCGTGTTGGTTTCGATTCGAAACTTTGACGGGTCATAACTTCTTCGTTATAACTCGGATTTTGGCGTTCTTTATATGTACGGAAACCTTGTGACATATTAGACAACTTGGTTAATATTATTTATTCTAAATAGTCTTTTGTCGAAAAGTCGTTTTCAACCCCTATTATCTCTTAGTTGACTAGCTCGGATCTACGGGCGTTACATTAGAAGTGTTTGATACAAAATATTAGCACTCTATTTATAGAGCCTTAAAGACTTACATTAAAAATAAACAATTAATAAACTGCTGACTAAATGGCCATACAAGGTCCATTGGATAAGCAGATGCTATCACACTAAGTGAGTACATAAGTCTTCATTACGGTTCACTTCATGATTGCGGTAGCAGAGGAGTAATTGCAGTAGGGAGAAGAGTTGTGGTAGCAAAAGAACACATTGCGGTGGGCAGAGATGATTGCAGATGACCTATGTTTAAGAGGGTCTCTTTTTTTTGCTTTAACATTTTCCCCTAAGTGACCTTTTCAACTTCTCCTTCATTAGTTATTGAGCTTCAGAAACTTGATAAGTAGCCACCAAAACTTCCTTACTTCTCCTAGCCAAGTAATTCTCCTTGTGATCTCAAACTTCACTTCATCAGTTGTGTATTTTGATTGGTGAATCATAGTCAAGGTTACTACCAGTTGGCTGCAGGTCAATTTGTGCATTGGAGTGACAGTGATGAAGTATTTCACATTGTTGTTGGCTCTTTTGTAAACAACACCTAACTTTGGGAAGTTGGTAGCACCAAGTGGCATCTCTTGGTAGCCTTCGGTGATGCTTGGAACTGGCTCAAAATCTGGAAAGTTGAATTTCCCTAATAGAACTGGATAAACCTCTACATCAATCTTCCATAAATCACAAACCAAGGCTCTGAGGAAGTCAGACGCTTTTTTATAAGCAATCTTAATTTTTGGGTGCTTCTCAGTCTTGAGTTGGAAAAATCTTGCAATCAGAAAAATTTTCTTCTGGGTTCATGCAAGGGAAGTCCGCCTGAGTTATGATATAGTCCATTCCTCTCCTAGTGAGTGTGTAATGAATAAAGTCAATTTTCATGAATTTCCTCACCGTATAGTTTTTCACAGCTTTGGGTATGTCATTAGACCATATCTTTTCAATGGAAGTTCCATGCTTAACGTGAAATAGATTTAAACATTCAAACTCGAGAGGAAGTCTCTTTTCATCAAGAAGACTGAGGTCGAAGGGCTAATAAATGGGAAAGTACTTTGAATTGGGGGAGATTGGAATATCCCAATAACCATCAGAAGGAGGATCAACAAAAGTCATCCATAGTTTGTACTCATCGTCAAGGAGCCTTTGCATGGGATTGATCCATGAGTTGATTAAGGTTTCATCAATGGTTTTGTCAAAACCATGTTCTCTCCAAATGAGTTCTGCAAAATTTGCCGCCTTCCAGTCTTTCTTCCTTTGTCGAGTTGCGGGAGAGTCATTGGAGTGCTCAGAAGACACTGTTTGTGCCAAATTCTTGAATTGAGGATGAGTTTCTTGACGAGGAGATTGAATAGGTTGCACCGGAGTTGATGGTTTAAGAGATGGTAACGGTGGGGTTTGAGGAGTTGGAGGCTTGTTTTAATTCAACTGGAGTTTGATAATCCAAAAGAGTGTTGGAGTGTGTGGGATCAGGTTGTTGGTCACTTCCCCCTTTTGAGGAATGAACCATAGGTTGTTCCCCAAACCACTGCATCAGTCCGTTGATTTTGGAAAACGTTTCGATAAACTGATTTTTGATCAACTTAGAGACCTGGAGATAGTTAGGGATCTCAAAGTTGTGTTAGGTGTTAGATGTTGTGTCATTGGGCTTGTAATTGTTAGTCAATTTTGTAGACAGTATTAGGCCTTTCCAAGCCGTCAGATTTATTAGGGTTTGAGTATTAATAGTGCATGCATGCACTGTAGATAGTTAACGCCTTTGATTAGATATTCTTGTAAACCCTAGCATGCCTCTACAGTTAAAATTCTTCATCGAGTTCATATGGGGCATGATTTTTAATTATTTAGCATCATTTTGATTCCTTTGTGTTCTTTATTTACTTGTTGAATCTAATCGATCTTTAAGGATTTACATCCTAGCAATTGGTATCAAAGCATGATATTGTATAGTCTATACACATCTCTTGTGTTTGTTGAGCTACTAGGGTTTCCGCTGATATAGGATCTAGGTTAACTGTCTTTGTTAGTTTTCTGACAACTTACTGTGATCTTTATATTACCCTATTATTTGTTTAGTTTGAACATCTGATTCGTAACAGGTTAAAAAGATCTTGTTAAAATATAACACGACGAATCAAGAATTAACTCCTTGAATATCTCAAGCAATATTGGATCAACAACAAGGATCCCGATAATCTTCCCTCATGAGTATGGAGTTTGGGTGCTCCATTTTGAAGATTATGTTCTCAATTTAGACAATAATGTTATCTGATATGGGAAGTCATTACTCTAGGTCCAATCGTTCACACAGAGACCAAAAGAAAAATCAAAATTCAGAAAGAATACAACCAACTGCTTCTCGATGTTAAAGACGTGCCTCACCACGAGAAAGAGAAACTTATTAGCAATGTTAAAGCTATGAGGATATATAGGACATGCTCAAGGAACTTTACTCCACTGAAGCAGATCTTGAGCATTTGACTCAAACACTCTTGCTTTCGAAGTTTGGAGCTTTCGCACAAAAGCCAGAAAAAAAATTGAGTCAGACCTTCAATCGCTACAACCATCTTCTTAGCAAGATGACCAAACACGACATTGGACAAGAAGTGATCAAGAAAAATGTTACATTTATGAATGGACTTAGTTCTGAATGGATGACAGTTGTCTTTACAGTTAAGGCGCACGAGTAGTTTAAGAGTTATTCTTTGGCTAAGCTGGTTGGAGTTGTTAAAGCTCATAAAAGCGAAGTGTTGAAGAAAGCGAAAGTTGTTTCTGTTATGGGGTCTCTAGCTCTTGTTACGAAAGGCAAGATAGTTGTAGCGGATGAATCTGATTTCGATCACTCTGAGTGTGATCTTACAAATGAGCAGTATGCCTTGATGGTTTCGACTCCCAATCGATTTGCAAGAAAGAAATTTCCATTGAACAAAAATAGAAATTCGCAAGGAAGTTATAGCTCAGAAAAGGCGAAGGAAGAAAGTAAATGCGCTTCTCAAAAGGAAGAGGAGAAAAAGGAGAAAAAGGTCGTTGGAAACTCTAGCTATGACTGTAACTGTTGTCATGGTAAAAATCATTTGGCGAATTATTGCATGCTGAGAAAGTTGAATGAGAGAAAAGAAGGAGAAGATGATGAAGCGTACCAGATGCGAAAGTTAGAGGATATCAAGAAGAAGAAAAATAATGATAACTCTATGCCTGCTTTGATTGTACAGGAAAATGTTGCTGAATATGAGTTTGGAGGAGTCGAAGTCTGGTGAACAGATTCAGAGGATGATGAGGTTCGCAAGCCCACATATGGAAGGGGATTCGTTGCAAAGGTAGAGAGTTCTCAGTTTGCAGGAAAGTGTTTGATGGTGCCAAATGAAGGGTCACAAACGCAGAAGAGTGTCGCTGAAAGTGGAAGAGGAGATGACAGTTATTTCACAGCATGACCACTTCCAAAGCAGATCAACGAATGCGAACAACTGATTAACAAGGTAAATCCCATTTTTGAATCTCTGCATATACCTTTTTCTAAATACAAAACCGAATTGAACGATCTAAAATTCACTTTTTCAACCATTAGTGATAGTTTGAAACGAACACGGTTAACAAACTCTAACCTAACCGATCAGTTGAGCAGGGCTTCATCTAAAAGCGATGAGAGGCGAATGTGGACTGAGAATATTGAATCGGAGTCGTCTAAGTCTAGGGATCAATTAATTTACTTGCAACATGACAATTTGAAGCTTTTAAAACAACGTTACATTTTTTGTTTGATTGCTAAAAGGCCTTACTTTAACATTATTCAATTGCACCATGATTGTGGAATTGGTGAGAAAATTCAGAAAATGATCTTACCATTTCTGGAATTAAAGGAAGATAAAATTGACGCCGACTGTTACAATTACGAATCCATAGTTTCGTCAAAAGAAACTTCTGATGCATACAGGGTTGGACTAGAACGAATTGAATCTTATATTAAGTCCAAAGACCACAAAAACATGTTGAAACAACTTTTGGATGAAAACGGTAAGAAGCAAATCAATTTTGATATTGTTCTAAAAGTCGACTCATTGAATGCCAAATTCAGTTCAGAAAATAAAATAAATGTTGAAAGTACATCTGAATTCGATGAGGACAGTGATATGGGCGAAATTTCAGTGGAGGACGAAGTAGATTGCTCAGAGTTTTGTTAAAAACGAACCTCAACCTGTGAAAGATTTGATTTCTTAAAATTCAGTTGAATTCGCACGTATTTCTCAAAATAAACAAAAAACATTA
Source organism: Lactuca sativa (assembly GCF_002870075.4). NCBI lineage: Eukaryota > Viridiplantae > Streptophyta > Magnoliopsida > Asterales > Asteraceae > Lactuca > Lactuca sativa. The sequence goes on along the minus strand of NC_056630.2, from coordinate 88,264,635 downwards.
AAAGTGAAAACAATTGTTTTTCCAAAAGTCCAAACTGTACCTAATCAAGTGTTTGCCACTGGAGGACTAGACAAAAATCAAACTATTGAACTAACTTCCATCGTTAATGAAGACAACAAAGATGATTGTGATGAATTCTTTTGGTCCACACCAATTGATAATGCAGACAAAATGAATGGTCTATCTGAAAGAATCTCTTGGAGGGTTAAAGGTTGATATGTGGCAGAATTAGTGAATAATCGTTCAGCATTTAAGAAGAGTAGCCCGAGTGGTACCAAGGAAGCTCAAAGAGAAACCAACCCTCAGTCAGCGAAGGACGAAACATATGCCAAGAAAGCGAAACCTCAAGTGAATATTCACAAGACCGCTGAACAACTCGATGAGCAAAAACATTTAAGGAATCGAAGATACCAGAACAATCTCAATGAAAGAAAGAAGTTTTGGCAATCCCAGAATTCTAAGTATGTTCACAGAGAAAAACCTTTCAATCAAAGCACGAAAGCTCGTTCGAAGGCGAATCCTAGTCAGTGTTCTCGTTGTCACACCTGCAACTCAAAGCCGGACTCCGTTAAAAAACCCTCTTTTCAAAAGAAGCACACAGAGACCAAAAACTCATCCCTGAAATGCATCAGCAAATGATGTCAAGGGAAAGGGAAAGTTAGTCTCGAATTCTAAAGATCAAACTAAGAAATCTACTGCTAACCTAAGAAAATTAATAGAGAATTCGTCAAGAATCAAGCTAAAAATAAACAAATCCAATCCGATTCTGAAGAAACGAAAAACAATAAGATCAAGGTTTACACAATAAACAAGAAGGACCAAATAACTTTAATAAAACAAACCTATATGGTTGATGTCTATATTGCTTATCCAGTTTCTGTAAAAGGCTCTCGAGGACCCAAACACCTTTGGGTTCCTAAATTTGCTTAAATTTTGCGGGTCATTCATGACGAACAATTTGATACTTAATGGTATATCGACAGTGGCTGTTCGCATCACATAACATAAAGAAATGAGGAGTTAATAGAATACAGAAAACTGAAGAATGGTGGTCTTGTGAAGTTTGGCAGCCATGTACTTGGAGAAATCAAAGGATATAGCATGATAACAAATGTTGAATTCTCAATTCGCAAAAGTGGCGTACGTTGAGGGACTGCAACACAACTTAATAAGTGTTTCGCAGTTACTAGTGGGTACAGGTCTAAAAGTCTCGTTTGATGATGAAGGATCTGGAATTATCAAAAAGAAGATGAAATTAGTGCTTCTTAAATCAAAACAAAAAGCCGAGATGTATTTGTTGGACATCAATACGATACGAGGGAAACCCTCTTTTTGCCTGATCACTAAGGCTGCAATAGACGATAGTTGGCTATGGCATAGGAGGCTTTCGCACCTCAACTTCAAAGTCATCAACAAGCTAGTTCCTTGTGATCATGTGCATGGTCTTCCTCTCTTGAAGTATGACAAAGATCATCTTTGTGCCTCATGTGAAATGGGAAAGCAAAGCAGGAAAAGCCATCCTACTATAGTGAACAAGAAGGTCATCGAGCCACTCAAAGTACTCCATATTGATCTTTGCGGCCCATCTGTAATCGAAAGTATTGGTGGTAACAAATATATTCTCATTATTGTAGATGATTTTTCTCGTTTCACTTGGGTGTTCTTTCTTATGAAAAAATATGAAGCGACTCCTAGGCTCAAAAATTTCATCAAGCAAATTGAGTAACAACTGCGAAAGGTGGTTTGCAATATTCGAAGCGACAATGGTCTTGAGTTTAAGAACCAATCGTTCGATGAAATCCTCACTGATAAGGGAGTATGTCATAATTTCTCTACTCCCTATACTCCACAGAAAAACAGGATTGTTGAAAGATGAAATCGTTCATTGTGTGAGGCAGCCAAGACTATGCTTTCGTTCTCAGTACTGCCTCTTTACTTCTGGGTTGATGCTGTTGCCACTGGCTGCTTTACTCAAAATAGATTACTTCTTAATAAAATCTTTTCTGTCACTCCCTATGAAATCATCAATAAACGAAAACCTAACGTCAAGTTTTTCTATGTTTTCGGTTCTAGGTGTTTCATCTTTAATTCAAAGGAACAATGAAAAAGTTTTATGAGAAGGCTGACGAAGGAATTTTTCTGGGATATTCGCTGACATCGAAAGCATATAGGGTTCTAATAAATGATCCAAAAGGATTAAAGAAACCTACTATGTCACATTTGATGATAATTACTTAAAGAAGATTCAAGCGAATGATAGCCACGAAAATGAGATCTTTCCTCAAACGAACCGAGTGGCTGTGCCCTTGGCTAATCTTTATGAAGAATTAATGCTTCTATTTGACGAACCTATGAAGGCCATCACATCTAAAGCAAAGGCTGTTGATAACAAAGAAGATGAATTGAAGAAGATAACTGATGAAGCCACGAAAAACAAAGATAATAAGCCACCAACCTCGAATGTGCCTCATGACACGTGTACTCCAGTCCAGGGGGAGAGTTTCGATTCATATGCACATGCTTAGGGGGAGAAATCAATTCCGCAAGAAACGAATATTCCATCGCAAGGTGCAGGAGATACTTCAATTCCTATTGAAGAGGATCACTCGTCATTCGAGGGGGAGAATAAGGATGCGAATGACGATTCAGATGTTGAATCATAATTCGAAGAAGTAAACATTAAATTAGATCTTTATTATGATCCAAAGTATCTGCCACTACTCAAATGGAGCAGAGATCATCCCAAAACCCATGTCATTGGTGAGTCTTCTGCAGGTGTTCTCACGAGATCTAAAATAAAAGCGAAACGAACTGCTTTATTCTCCGAAGTGGAATTTTGCATGTTCAATTCGTTCGTATCCAAGATAGAACCCAAAACCATCAACACCGCTCTAGATCATTCTGATTAGGTGCAAGCGATGCAAGACAAACTCAATAAGTTCGAACGAAGCAAAGTTTGGAGATTAATTCCAACTCCACCTGAAGAATCAGTTATTGGTTTGAAATGGGTGTTTCGTAATATGTTGGACAAAGAAGGGAAAGTCATACGGAACAAGGCGAGACTCATTGTTAAGGGTTACTGTCAGGAAGAGGGTATCGAATATGAAGAAACCTTCGCACCTGTTGCATGGTTGGAATTAGTTCGGATATTCTTAGCATACGCAGCTCATAAGAACTTTGAAGTGTTTTAGATCGATGTTAAAAGTGCATTCCTAAACGGGGAATCAGAAGAAACAATATATGTTGAACAACCACCTGGGTTTGTTAATGAGAAGTATCCCAACCACTACTACATTCTGGATAAGGCAGTTTACAGACTGAAGCAAGCTCCGAGAGCCTGGTATGAAACATTTATCCGCTTCCTTACAATGTCTAAGTTTAAACAAGGTTCGGTTGATCCAACCTTCTTTCATAAGAAAGAGGGTGATCATTTGATGATCGTCCAAATTTATGTTGATGACATCATCTTCAGATCTACTAATCCCATCCTCATAGTTGAATTTCGAAAGTTGATGGAAACTATGTTTGAGATGAGCGCAACGGGTCCAATTAACTTTTTCCTTGGATTGAAAATAAGGCAGGGACCAGAAGGCATTTTCATTAATCAGGAAGCATATATGAAAACTTTTCTCTCTAAGTTTGACATGATAGGAGACTCTAAAGTGAAGGTTGCAATGGCATTCAGAACAAAACGTACACCCTCTCTGGAAAAATCAGTTGTGGATATGACCCTTTATCGTCAGATGATTGGTTCCTTAATGTATCTAACAACTAGTAAACTGGATATTTTGTTTTATGTTTGTTATTGAGCAAGGTTCCAAGCAAACCCTCGCGAACCTCACATGGTGGCAATGAAGAATGTTTTCAGATATCTGAAACGAACTTCATCTTTAGGCATATGGTATCTTGCGAACTCAGGCTCCTTCATTCAAGCGTTTTCGGATGCATATATAGGTAGGTGCGGCTTAGATAGAAAAAGAACGACTAGTGGATGACAATTTCTTGATGGAAAGTAAGTTAGTTGGAAAGTAAGTTCGTTGTCAACAGCCGAAGCTGAGTACATCGCTGCTGCATCTTGTACCTCTCAAGTCATATGGATTCAGAGTCAATTGCGAGCTTACGACTTGAATATGAAGCGAATCCCACTCTACTGTGACTCTAAACGCGCAATTCGCATCTGTCACAACCCAGTGCAACACTCAAATACAAAACACAGAGCGCTGAGGTATCATTTCATAAAGGATCATGTAGAGGACAACAATGTTGAGATTCACTTTGATCGATCAGCAGACCAATTGGCTGACATATTCATAGAAGCCTTGTCTGAAGCATCACTTAATAGAATATTTCAAGGCCTAGGAATGATGGAGGCTGAATCTGTTCCAAAACCACTTTTTCCTCCAAAGTAACGTGTTCACTTTTGGGTTACCTGTTCGCTTTTGTTCTTACTTTTTAGACAAGCGAAATAGAACGAATGCTTGCTTTATTTCGTTTCTGATTTTTTCGGGACACAAATGGATATGAACGTTTGTCCTATCTCGTGAATCAATTTTTTTTAAAAAGCGAACATTTGTGGTCTAACCTTTGTATACTTTGTACACAATGCTCGTTTCATTTTATTTTTCTTTAAAGTTATCAAAAAATATAAAAATATTTGCTTTGTTTATTTTTCTTCTCTTCCATATTCAAAATTCAAAAAACATTTTATTTTGTTTTGTTTCTTTCTCTTTCAGCAATTATCAAAATACAAAAATATTTTCTTTTTCTTGTTTAATTTTTTTTCCAGTATCATTGCATGTTATCTTGCTAAAACGAATCATGGGAAAGGAATAATTTCCATATCTTTGTACTAACTAGGCGTCCCTAGAAGCATGTTGTTGCATGTTGTCCTAAGCCTCAATAGACTTCTTGTGAAGCCTTAATAAATCGAATCTACCCTTCGTTTCTTCCCAACTAGGTTGTTACATTCACATAAGTCACAAGCTACCTTACTCTTCTCACATTGAGTTAAGAGTTATCTGCTTGGTCACATTTGCATAGTAGAGGTACATCTACTTCTCTGGAGCCATCTTCTATTTTCTACATTTTCCATCACACTCATACATTTGACCATTGAGACTATCAGCTATACCATTGAGGTTTATTGTTACAAAACATCTGAGTTCATGATCTTAGCTTCGTTCACCACAAACTAAGTGAAACCGAACATTCAACACCCTTCAATGAATTGATGGAGAATCATTGGAAATTCTAGATTTTTAAATCTATGGATTGTACCACAAAATCTCTTTTTCTTTTTGTGTGATCTTTATGAATTGTTCTGCAACCAAGACATTTCTACCCATAAGATCCAATTTTATTTTTTATTTCTTTTTTTAGATTTCATAGTTTCGCTCAGTCACTAAAATAATTCCAAGCCTACTCGTTCAACTGACTACACTGGTCACACGAGTACTTCATCCAACACTCGAACTTATGTCAAGATTTTTTTTTGATTGAAGATTTAACCACCCTTTCAGCCTAACTTTAAAAGATGCCTTTCATTCATTCTTAACAAACATATGATCGTACTTCAATGATAAACCACACAGACACTTCTTAGTTTCTCTTGACTTATAAGGAAAAGATTCGAGCCCGTGATCTTCATTTTCGTGTCTCTATTGACATCACTTTAATCCCACTGATATACTTCACTTTATTTCTTTATCTTTGGCACACTCTTACACGAAGATCTTTCTGATTTTCAAAAAGTCTAGTTCATGAAACTTATGGCATTTTCAGTTTCACAGATTTTCTTTTGTATGCACTTTGACGTTCATTTCTTACAAGCAAAAGGTGCTTATACTTTTACAAGAACATCAAGGACTTTGAAATGTTGCAGATAAAAGATGCTGACACAGCATTTGAAGATAAGATTTTGAAATAAAAGGCGAGTGGAATTTTAAACGGTTCCAATTCTCATGCCGCCTAAGGTCATGATGACAACTTGTTGGCCGCTACAGTCGTCAAATCATCCTTTTTTAGGCGTCCAATCAGGGATCGTCACGTAATCGTCGCTTAGTTTTCTCTCTCTCATTATACATACTTAAACCAATTGACGATTCAACTTTTAACACTCTCAAATAAATTTTGAACCCTAAACAACGCTTTCTCTCTCAACTGTTCATCTCTTTCTCCAACCTGCAAAAATGGCTGACTCTTCATCGATTCAAGAACAAACTACTCAATCTTCTCTCCTCACTATGAAGCAAGAATCTGAATTTGATTCTCGATTTGGCCCTTTTCAAATACGACGCCTTTATGTTGCCGATCGTAGAATGCTTGAAGTATTCAACTTTGGTTATCACTCTGAACAAGGTTTAATGTGTTCCAATGTCGTTGATGTCTAAATTTTACTCTGACGCCGCATGTGAAGGAGGAAAAAAGAATCACTTTTGAAGTATTTGAAAAGAAAACTTCACTCAAGAAGCCTAGGTTTTGCTCTCTTATAAGGCTTGCTCATGATGATACATTGATAAACCTAGATTCGATCTCTACAACACAAATCATTGACATGTTTTACCAGATGGGGTACACAAATCTCATTCCCTCAATTACCAAGTTCAAGAAATCCAACATTCCCCCATTGTAGAACGGTCTCTTTACCCTTCTCTTCAAGGCGTTTTTAGAAAGGGTCACTGGTTCAGATTGTGCTAGTAAATCATCCATGACGATCCTATATGGCCTCTACCATGGGATTAGCCTCGACTACGGTTCAGTGTTATATGCTCAACAGGAACAAAGCACAAACTCCACAACTCGCCACAACAAAATCTCCATTGGTCGATTTTGGACTATTGTGGTCCAGCGTGCCATTATGAAGCTTAACATTCCAGTTATGGCTGATTCGTTGAAGTATTCGATTGTTGCCTTTCACACTACAAAGATCATAGTTTCTGACAATTTTAAGTTTACTTTTGTGGGTTCAATTCTTGAATCCATATACTGGTGTGTGTCGGGGGCAAGCAAACTAATTGGGGACTATAAAAAGCATCAAGTCTTAGGACCTAGAATCCTCACTCCGGAGATACAACAGACTCTTGACACTACTAGAAAAACAACCTTTTACGACACTCATTGCGCGTTATAAAAGGCTCAGACGACGCGCAAATTCACGTGAAGGAAGGCCCTGTCATAAAGAGAGACGACGCGCATTTACGACGCTCATTTACGACACACAATTAGGACGCGCGTTTACGACACGCAATGCATATCAAGGAAGGCCCTATCACAAAGGATGGCAATACGCATTCGCGTGTCGTAACCTTACGACGCGCGTGTTAATGACACGCAAGCGTATCAAGAAAGCCCATGTCATGAAAGGCCATGTCATAAATGAAGATGACACACATTTTTGTGTATCATAATTTTAAATGTTAAATTTTATTTTTATAGATTTACTTATTTTCAAATTAAATTTGTATTTAATGTTTCATAATAGAAAATAAAATATCATATACAAAAAATAGAATCCATTGCATAAATTTAATGTCATACAAATAATCGTTCCATGGAAAGATGAAACAAATCAATAGAAGGTGTAACAAAAATTTACAAACAAAGTAGATACAAAAAATACAATCCATTGCCCCTTTGCTTTTTCAAGATCAACCTGCAAGTAGCTAACCAATCTGTACAAATTCACCCTTGTTTCTAATCATTTTCTTAAATACTTTACAAACATAATTCATCCATAGTACCTGAACTATAGTTGCAGCCTTGTTTCTAGCTTCTTCTTCTGAACTCATCTCTTGCAACCATTTCTCTAAGCCAAGTCTGAATAGATACAACAGCTTGAAAAAAAAACATACTTTATTTGCTCATTGGTTCCACAAGAATAAGAAAAAATAAACAAGGCCTAAGCAACAACAGATCATGGTTAAAAAAATAAACCATTTCACTCACTCAGCAAGCTAGCCTCACAATCTGGCTACAAAAAGTAAAAAAAAAAGGAATTGGAAGTTATACATATACTAGTTAGTTACATCTAAAATCAAACAAAAGAATACAATACCATTATTTATCTCATCTGTGGTTGTTGAGAGAATTGAGATCAATCAGTCAACATCCTCTGCTCGACTGCCCAATTTCACTATGTCTTCAACAAGAATATTCCTCTCTGTCATACACATACACATACCAAAACAAGTCAAGTTGCTGGGTATAAAGACAAAGTTATTAGGGTGTGGTGTGGCTTTTGAAGGAATTGGAATTTGAGCTTTGTTTGGTTTCCAAATGGATGGAACTTTATCTTTGGGAATCAAGTGCATTTTGTTTTGTAGTAAATTTTTACAAGTTGTAAAGTAACGAGGGTGACCTTTATCATTGGAAAGGTTGGTGATAAGCTCCTGAACCCCTTCCTTGCCTAAAGTATCTTTCAAGTATATTGCTGCAGATGCCATTTCCTCATGAGTAACTTTTCCATCATAATCTCTAAGTAATAAACCAATCATGTTACAAGTCCACCCTAAAGTAAATGTAAACAGCATGCATACCTGTCAAGCTATAAGTTGTTCATCAGTACTTGAATCTTCACTTTCCATGCGTGGAGCTCTATATGCCTCCATCGCCTCTTTTCCACTATCAATTCCCTCTTTCTCCATCATACTATGATAAAAATTTATCTACATGTTCATTTTTGGTGGCTCCCACTATTCTTGTGATGATGCTTTGGTGAACTACAGGGTGAAGAAACTTGCTTATGCCTGTATTCACGCTACACATCATAATAGGTTTGCCTCATGCGTTATTTCTCGTCTTTTACAAGGTGGGACATCTACTCGCTCCCAGTCTCTCGTCTGTGCAAAAGACGTGAATGCCCTCCTCATGCTCAATACCCAATATAGCCCTAGAAGGTTGTTTTTTATTTGAATCTTTGCCAAAGACCAATTGTTTGTTATTTTGAAACAGACATCAGTTAAAGGATCAATTGTTGTCAACATATTTGGACTCAAATACACCAACAAGTATCTTGTTGAAAGCAGCTGCATTATTGATTGATCCCAAGCTTCCTTGGTCTTGTAAGATAGCCAATTATCTTTTGCAACAAAACATACATAAGATTTTCTGGGAGATTGTTATTATAGGAAGGGTATGTTAATTGTTAATATGTTTTAGTTTTTTAAAATCTGCATCCTGTTTTAGTCTTACCTTATCTTTTACTTGTTACCTATTTAAATTTTTATAGGAAAGTTTAAACTCTGAAAGCCGAATTGGAAGTGTATCTTTAATGGAGCGTGTTCTTTCCCTAGTTGTTACTCATACTAGTCAAGGTCATTGTGTTTGTCCAGATATTGACCTTCAATGGAGTTTTGCCTCCCAAATTCTAACAATTCCTTTTCTATGGCAGATTTTTCCTCACCTAAAGGAGGTAATTCAGTTGTAAAAATATTTCATTAATTCATCTGTCTATTTTATTTGGCTTCCACATATTGAAATCTGTCATTGTTTCTATGTCTAGACTTATGTTTCACATGGGCTATATCAGTATTATCTTCATAAAATGGCAACATGTAGTCATAATTATGAAAAAATATTACCTATGGACATATCAGCTGATTAGTAGAAGCCAAAAGTCTAGCCCACATCCTATCTGTCAACTTAACAACATTTGTAGCCTCGGTAACACGCTACAATTATAATTATAAATAATTAATATTAATTGGCAATAATAATAATATAATTAATGTAAATATGAGAGATTAAGAGTGCTTAATTACCTGTATTGGAATATACGCATGTCTGTTATTGACAGGTCCAACTATAAAACCAGAAAACCCTGCCATGGCCCCATGAATTGCACTTTGAGCAAGAAGTGTACAGTAGATGTTATCATATGCATTGCTTGGAACAGCCTGTATGATGTATGTTGGATCTACAGGGGTACAATCATCATTTCATCTTATTCACCTACTTTATCCATTCATTCGGTCATTTATATATTTAAGTGTACCAATATATTTCATGTTTATGGCCATTCTCTTGACTATTGCAAAATGGTTTTTAATTTTCTGGATCAACCATTGACCAATATCAATAAGCAGTTTATTTCCAGATGCATCTCTCTCTTCAACTACATTCACACTTTCAGAAACATATTATTGGTCTGCTCCTTCAGCCAACACAATCACCACATGCCCATTCTCTTTAAGTCTATGTTGAATGAACTCAAAAAGACCACCTTGCCCTTCTAGATAGAATGGAGACTCTGGAATCAAGCAATAATCCTGTTTTACAATTACAATAACACCTATTAATTATTATTAACATATCTATTTTATTCTTGATTTACATATTAATAAAACTAATAATATTACAAATTTGTTATTTAGTTACCACATCTCGCCTTGCCAACATGGCAAACATGGCAATGAATCCTCAAAAAGGTCAAACAAGTTTGGAAGACTAAATGAGAGAAAAAAATTTAACTTTTTAACAATTTATTATTTCATGAGGAGATTGAAGATAGATACTTTCCACTATATCAACCCATAAGTTTGACTATTCCAACTCCATTTTCAACACTTTCCACTTCCACATGTGCAACATTTATTGCTCTTTGAGCTTCCTCTACAGCAGTATCAAACCCAAAAGATTTTTTGATTAACAAATGAAGTAACTTCTTCCATTAGTATAATTGCATTAAAAAATGTTAGCAAGAGGAATGCTTACCTTTTCACTTTTAGCAGATACTTCCTCTGAAGCCAACTGCTTCCACTTTGAGAAAGCTTCATTGGCAATCGAACTTTCGAGGGTAGATAAGTCCATTTCAATGACATATTTAATGTCAAAAGCACGAGGTCTGAATATGTACTATTTTGAATCATGCTCTTCTTTGAGTCTTCATTTTCATCTAGAGATTTGCAAATTGATCAAACATCCTATCCATGAGCTGATGTTGAGAAACATAAAATAGTAAGTACACAAGAATTGTTGCATATCTCCTAATGTAAGAGTTCTTTAAAAAATTAACCTGGATAGCAGCAGTTAAAGCATGACCAATATGTATAATGGGGCTCTATTGACGGCGGTGGTGAACCAGAGAGAAGATGAAGGGTGGTGGGTGCCTGGGTGGTTGTTGAGTAGTAGAGAGAGAGAGAGAGAGAGAGAGAGAGAGAGAGACTTGTAGTTGGTCGTGTATTACCTGCATCAAATTGAAATTGAGGGAATGTTGATTTCATAAGATGACTTCGAAATCGCAATATGTATATGGATGTCCATAAATTTGTTGCTAAAACCTAGCACAATTGTTTCAGTCAACTTCGACTTCCTCGTATTCGCCACCGTCGACACTTTCAGGAACCGACACATCTTGAACCTCGAAACCATCAGATTCACGCTTCCTAGGTTAAGAGAAACATCGAATTGAAGGAAATCTACGAGTAAGTCGACGAATGTTGTTGAGAAGTGTCGAACCTAAGAAATCAAACAAGAATGAGAATAAGGGAGAAGGAACAAAGATACCTGAGATGCATAGAGAGTAGAAGTGGGGATCGTGGAATGAAGAGGAGATCGCGGTCTCCTCCACAGGGATGTGAACGAACCCTAACAAATCAACTCCGAAAATATAGGTATCTTTCACTTCGATCGATTGAAGATAATAAAATCGACTGGAGACATTGAAGCGAACGATTGAAGATAGTTGAAGACATAAGAGTATATAAATATCAAGAAATATTACCTAAAACTTTGAATCAACAATGCCATGAAGTCGAACCGGAGGGTGAAGAAGGTGCGACTTCATCCAAGTTCTCATCGTCTGAATCAATTAGGGATTTAAATCTGGGTTTGTTTTTCTATTGGGCGTTTTAGGGATGATGTGCTAGGGTTTTTCCAAGATGATGATTTAGGTAGGGTTCAAAATCGAATTGAAATATCGGGGCTTTATATGAATGAATGAAATATGAAACAGCGATTTGATTTTCATGTTGAATATTTTGTGAATGAATAAGAAGATGATTATGGTGAAAGAGAAGGGTGGAGAGAAAGGTAGGAGAAAAGTAGCAAGTGTGGATCGATTTCATGAGGGTTGACCCACTCATCATTGTTATCTTCCATTCCTAAAGTCACCGACGTGGCGTCTTTTTTCTATGGAGCCACCGTCACTGCCATATTCTTTCCCTCAAACCACCATCGCTGCGAAGATCAGTGAGATGAGACAACATTTGTTATAGCCATGGGAGATCTCTACGAAATCGCAGGTTGGGTTTTAGGTTAGATAGAGAGAGAGAGAGGGGAAGACGAAGACCCTAGGCTTCTTTCTTGCTAATTGGAAGAGGAGGCGGGGTTTTAATTTTTGAGATTTCATTTCCCGCTTAAAACGCATGTTTCATTAAAAAAAAATATAAAGCGACACACTTACATGACGCACATCTTATGAAAGGCATCCTCCGTATTTCTTTTTTTTTTTTCTTTTCTGACACTAATTTTAGGGCGCGCACAAAACGCGCGCCCTCTATCCTTCAAATTTTAGAAGAGATGACATTATTCTTGGGGCACACACTTTTGCGTATCGTAAATCACCTTGTGTCATTGTTTGCGCGTCATTAAAGGGCTTTTTTTCTATTAGTGTGATGAGGCTGATAAAGTCATGAAAGGGGCAAACCAAAGCAACCTAAAGAGGGTCCTTCTACCCTACCTTTAGCTTTCCAAAAAGAGAAAGACAAAAGGAGATTCGTCAAAAGCTGCTCCCTCATCCCCGAAGCGAAAACGCGTGAAGAAACAAGTTCATAAGATTTGTGTCCCCTCCTCGACCTCTTCTGAAATCGAATCGGAAGATGCACATAGAGACGAATCTGAAGATGATGCCAACAGAAACGAACAAGAGGTAAATTTCATCCCATCTCCTCCATCATTACCTACTTGTACTTTTGTTCAGATTATAATAGCACCATGTCCACCACTTATCACTACTCAATCACCACCTACTACAACTGAAACACCACCTATTACTACTGCACCACTCACTTCTATTACACTGCCACCACCCATTTACACTAAGAGTGGTGCAACCACCATCACAGGCGAACCTACTGGCAATGGCAATGCGTTTGATGCGGGGGCAAAGACTTTAGGTTTTGTCACTACCTTCACCACATCTCCTTTTTCCCCTCAGCCTCAACATAGTTTTGAAGAACCTCTTGGTGCAGATGGACTGGACTTTGATACGTTTCATTATAGTCCATTCTCCATTCAAGATGATACTGATGATGATGCTCCTCTCACTCAAAGGATCTTAAAAACCTGATCGCCAAGCTGGATACTCTTCTGGCATCCTCTACTGCTTCCTCGAGCCAATCTTATTCTGAAGCAGCAGTTAAGGGTATGATTGATACTCTGGTAAAGGAGCATGATGCGAACCTTGCTCAAGCAAACAAATCCGTTGAGCACTTCACCCTTTCCAATCAACAAGTGACTGAAAAATTCGATAAACTAATCTCATAAACAAAGGTGTTTATGACAGAACTTAATACTGCATCTGAAGCGAATGTTTTCAAGGTGAATGAAGCCATTTTGAAGCTTAGCACTTCGCTTAAGTCTGAACGCGAGAAACTGGAAAGGCTTCGCTTTGGTATCTCTGATGATAACACAACCTTTCACTCTTCGATTTCTTGGAGGCTTACCAAGTTCCAAGATGATTTGGCCATCGAAAGAAAAATCATGCACGAGCTTGCTCTTCGCACCACTAAACTCCGTGCTCAAAAAATAGAACTAAGCACGCGAAGTTCGAAATCGATGAGCTCAAGTCTGAACGAGCGGTTATGAAATCCCGCATCAGCGATGTCAATTCCTTATTGTCTAATGTTATTGAAGCGCATGATCCGAATTTGTCCATCACCATTCGCAAACATTTAGTTGATAAGCTTCGTCCTAAATTCACTCTTCTGAAAATGCTTAAAGGTGTTCCTGAGGCCCCTGTCCCTCCGAAACAATGGGGATAAGAGAAAGTTGCTAAGGCATGGGAGAAACCAAAGAAAAATGAACTGAAGGTTAATGTAGCTTTGGGTTCAAAAGAAAAAGATCCAATGGTTGTTGATGATGAAGAAGATGAAAGTGAAGAGGATCAATTAAAGAGAACATCATGTGAACATGAGATTAATGAAAGTGCTCGCATTGCGAGAAAAATTGAGGAGAAGGAACGAAAAGAGAAAGAAGCTCACAACATTTTGGAATGCAGGAAAATGCCTTTTCCATTATGGACGTTGGAGCGATTGATGTATGAAGTAGTTGAATTTCCTAGTGTTCATTGGTTGGAGCTGGTGATTTTGTTTAATCGGACTAACACGAAGGATTCTCAATTCGATATGCCAATAACGAGAAGAGCCTTCATCATCCACTATTTTGATTCGATTGCTGACATTTTTTCTTCTGATGCGAAAGTGGATAAAGCCTTAATTGACTTTTATCTCACGTTTGCCAAACCTCAATACTTCATATGGAGTGCTCAAAAACTAACAACAATCAAGTTCACTGGGCCTATTGCTACTAGAGGCTTCGTGAATGTTAAGTTCAAGGTGACAAGGGGATATGAAAACACATTGCATGAGATCAGGCTTGCTGATCTGCCCAACCATAATTCACAGGATTGTATTTTGTTGCTCAACCTTTTTCTGACTGAAGAACAAAAATATGAACCCATTCTAGCTCATCTAAAGAGAATGTTGGTTTCATACATATATGAAGTGGTGAAGCTCGACATTGAGATGGCTAAATTTCTGAAGCGAAAGCCTACCATAAATTCGATTGGGAAAGCCAGCGACATGAGCAAAATGAGTATGGGAAAAATCGATACAGTCCACTTATCTGTGATGTTTTAGTGTGAGACTGATGCTCCTGGAGCTTTTCAGAAATGCCTCTTCGCTTTACCTGACAAACACTTGTACTCTACAACTTGCTTGGAACATATTTTTGAGATTGTTAACAAGTGTTCCTTGAATGATGCTGCTGCGAAGAAGAACATTAATGGCATGATTCGGTGGTGTATCTTGTTTTACAAAACTTTGCTCGCTGTGATTCCCAAGCTCTTCAAGAAAAACAATAGGACTCAGCAGTGAAGCATCTCTCGCCTCAATTGACGCAAAGGGGGTGATTGTTAGGTGTTAGATGTTGCGTCGTTGGCCTTATAATTGTTAGTCCATTTTGTATACGGTATTGGGTCTGTCCAAGCCATCACATTGATTAGGGTTTGAGTATTAGTAGTGCATGCATGCACCATAGATAGTTAACTATTTTGATTAGATATTCTTGTAAACCCTAGAACACCTCTCCAATTGAAATTCTTCATCGAGTTTATCTGGGGCGTGAGTTTTTATCATTCAACATCAATTTGATTCCTTTGCGTTCTTAATTTACCTGTTGAATCTGAATGATCTTTAAGGATTTACATCCCATCAAGTTGAATAGCAGTTGGTGGATTTGTTTGGTGAGTTTTAGAATTTGATTGACATGAGGATGAGCAGAGACAGAGCGTCGTAGGTTATTGATGGTAGATTGGAGCACAATAATTGCGGACTCATAAGCATTATGAGTTTCTTCTACCAGTTTCATGGAGTCAGCAGCTTGATTTTCAATGGTGGTCTTGATTTCTTCTTTGACTATGAGTAAGTTTGAGCTTGTTACGTTTGAAAATATCACTTGAATCAGGATCAGAGTCATCTGTAACTTTGACAGGTATGTCATGGGATTCAGAGGGAGAGGGAGGAGTTTCATGTGAAGATTCAATAATCCTGGACTAGCATTTCTTGGAAGGAATTTCATCCTTTTTTACTATGTCGCGGGGAGCTTTCTTAGAGAAAAGAATTTGCTTGCGGTGCTTGGCTTTTGGTTGACTATACTGCTCTTATGAGTGACAAAAGTTGAGGTAGGAACTGCAGTACTGGATGGACCTTGGGTTTTGGTAGGAACAAGGACAAACTGACTAGGATGAGGTAGGGAAGAATGGTATGAGTCAATACCATCTGTAGCCTCATTGTGATCTATGAACTCATGAGAATTGAGTCCAATAGACTCTAAGATGTGTCCAGGTCGTCTCTTAAGAGGTCCAAAAATAGATTGATATGTGTAAGGGTTGTACCTTTTCAAGTCACGGGTGATAAAGAGTGTGGAATCATCACCCATGTCTAGCTTCACCTCCTTGTAAAGATCTGAAACATAGAGAGACCAAAAACAAGCAAATGTAAGCCCTGTAGCATTGTTGGGCTGAAGATAGTTTTGATGTTGCGTCTTTTGGGCTCGTAGTTTAGCCTTGTATTCTCCGGTTTGGGCATGTCCAACCGAGAGCCTTTTATGTATTGTATATAAGTTAAATGCTTGCATGCATATTAGGTTAAGATTGCAGAGATTATCGTTATAGCGATTCATCAAGAGTATTATATTTTCCTGTAATCGTTCTTGTAATCTTCTAATCCTTTACAGTTGATGTTCTTAATCCAGCTCTTCTAAGGATTTTATTTAATCATTCGACACGTTTGATTCAAGTTGTTTTGTTCTTATTATTGTGTTTTTGCTGTTTCATATTCATATACTTGTTCAAGATCTAATCGATCTTCATAGATTAAAAGTTGTTTTAATCCCATCAATTGGTATCAGAGCAGGAGGCTGTGTAATCGATACACATTTTTTCTGTGAAAAAGATTTCCATTAGGGTTTTCCGCAATCATTGATATTTATTGAGCCGTCATCTTAATTGACGTATCATAATATTTATTGTTTTGCCCTAATCTGCTTTATTACAAGTCTGATCTTTGAACAGGTTTTTACGATCATAATGGACGCGACGCAATCAAACCCTATTAATATTTCCAACATCATCGGTTCGACGACAAAGATTCCAATCTTATATACCCACGACTATGAAGTATGGGCGCATCATTTTGAAGATTACGTGATTGGATCGGAGGAAAATGGTTATCTCATATGGGAAGCCATCATCAATGGACCGTTTTCTCATTCTGCGACGTCCAGAATCATTAAGACGCAAAAAGAGTACAATGATCTGCTTAAGGACGTGACGAATATTGCACAAGATGAAAAAGACAAATTCCAGTGCAATATTAAGGCGCTAAGGTTGATCAGATTCGCCCTTCAGTCCGACACATTCAGACTGGTCAGCTCATGCACTACGGCGAAGGAAGTGTGGGATAGACTTCGCGAACTGTATTCCACAGACGAAGATCTTGAACATTCTATCCAAACCTTGCTTCTATCTGAATTTGGAGAATTCAAGCAAGGGGCCGAAGAAACGGTGACCCAGACGTTTGATCACTTCAATCATCTTCTCAGCAAGATGATTAAACACGACATTGAAAGGAAGCTCATCGAACAAAAGGTTACTTTCTTGAACGGACTGCGATCTGAATGGAGAGCAGTAGTTTCCACAGTCAAAGCCCATGAACAGTTTAAATCATACTCTTTGGCGAAACTGGTGGGTATTCTAAAGTCCCAAGAGAAGATTGTGGTTCAAGAGAAGAACGTTGTTTCTAGTCTTGGTTCGTTGGCCCTCCTATCTAAAAGTAAAGTTGTGATGGAGGATGAAGCGCTCAACTTGGAAGAGTATGACCTCACAACTGAGGATTATGCCATGATGGTATCCAATCCTAAGAGGTTTATAAAGAAGAGATTCCCCAGCAACAAAAACCGAAACTGGCAGGGGAGTTACAGCACTGAAAAGGCAAACAATGAACCGAAGGCTGAGGATCGGAGCCCAAGAAGGAACCGAAGGCAGATGGCGATTCCGGAGTAAGCTGTTTCTACTGTGGGGGCAAGAACCACTACGCTAAGGACTGTGTTCTTAAGAAGATGGCTGAAAAGGACGATGGAAAGGATGAGGAAGCCGTGCTGCAGAAGAGATTGGATGAGTTGAGAAAGAAGAAGTCTACCGCTAACCCTTCTATTAATGCTCTTATTGTGCAGGGTTCGGTTAATGACGATGAGTTCGGTAGCACCGAAGTTTGGTCTACTGACTCAGAAGACGAAGAAGTGAGGAAGCCTACTCATGGAAAGGCTTATATGGGTAAGGAGGAAAGCAGTGGTGGAAAATGCTTCATGGTGTCTGACGTATCTCAAATGAGGGGATACAATACCGATGGAGGAAGCAATGGACCGAAGGTGCAGGAGGATATGTGCTTTACGGCCAAACCACTTAGCCAGCAGTTCAATGAGCTCGATGAACTGATAAAGAAGGTACAATCTGTTTTTATTTCATCTAAAGTACCATCATCCTCATATGAGAAAGATCTAAAAAATGTTAATACAAGAATTTCTCATTTAGATAGTAGCTTAACTCAAACTCGAGTCACCAATTCTAACCTGACTGATCAATTAAGCAGGGTGGCGTCGAAGAGTGAGGAGCGGCGTATGTGGATTGAGTTAAAAGAGTCGGAATTAGTTAAAGTTAAAGACGAAAACATTTATTTGCAGAGAGACAATTTGAAATTGTTAAAACAACGAAATGTTTTTTGTTTAATAGCTAAACGTTTATATTCCAATATTACTCAACTTCACTTGGATTGTGAGATAGGCCAAAAGATCCATCGCATGATTTTGCCCTTCCTAGAATTTAAGGAGGATGAAATCGATGCCGAAGCCTACAATTGTGAGAGTGTGATATCGTCTGATGATGTCAATCCAACCTACATGTATGGACCAGACAAAATTGAGTCCTTTATTAAATCCAAAGACCACAAGGACATGCTCAAAAATCTTTTGGACGAAAATGACAGACTTAAACTGAGAACCGAAACCATGCAAAAGTTTGACTCTCTAAACGCCAACGTAAGCTCAGAAAATAAAATCGATGTTGAAAATGCATCTGAGCTTAACAAGGACGAAAACATGAGTGAAATTTCTGTAGAGGATACGGTTGACTGCTCAGAATTTGTTGAAAGCGAAACTAAAAACCACAAAAATCTTATTTCTGAAAATTCTGTGGAATTCGCTAGATTGTCCCAGCAAAAGTCCCCAAAATTAGTAGAAAAAGCTGTTGTGTATCAAAAGGTCAGGACCACTCCGAATCAGGTATACAAGGTGACTGGAGTAACCGAACATCAAACAGCTGAACTCACAGCTATTGTTAACGAAGACAATGCTGATGGCTGTGATGAGTACTTCTAGGAAGCTCCTATTGAGAATGGAAACGAAACCGTTGGCCTATCTGAAAGAACCTCCTGGATGAGAAAAGGGAGATACATACCTGAACCCTTGAACAAGCCTGATAATTTCAGTGAACCAAGCACCAGTGGTACGAAAGATATTCCTCAAGAGGATGATCGTTCAGCAAAAGAAGACATTCCTTCAACACCAACAGCTCGAAATGAAACTTCATCAGATACTCCTTCCACTTCCTCAGGGCAAACTGAATCTTCTTCAGATATTCCCTCTGCTCCCTCGGCTCAAAGAAAAACTCCTGAAGTTCAAAAGGAACCAGCCAAGGTGACAACAAAAACGAAAGCGAACGTTCATCATCAACCTAAGCAGATGAGGGATAAGAAGATAGAAAGGAACCAAAGATACAGGAAAAACCTTTCTGAAAGAAAACAATTCTGGCACTCCCAGAATGCATACTATTCAGACAAAGACAAAAATCTGAAGTATGAAGACAATCCTGTAAGAAAGCCTGAAAGTTCCAACAACCAAAAGCCAAGGTTCGGTTCGCATGAAAATACCAACCGAAAGCAAAGGTTCGGTTCTGAAAAGGATTTCAACTGAAACCAAAGGTTCGGTTCCAAGAACAACTCCAACCGAACTCAGAGATTCGGCTCAGAAGTCAAAAGAGAACAAGACTCGAAGGTCAGCCCCTCTAATGATCAAAAGCAAAAGGGTAACCTAGAGTCATCAGCCAGGAAGTCCTTCCCATCCAAATTCTCTCGTTCTAATTCTTCTCGTTCTTCTACTTCCACATATTCATCTCCATCTTGCTCTAATGCTAATCTCGCATGCTCTCAAAAACCTTATTCTTTAGCTAAACAGAAGGGAAAGCAGAAGGTCGATGAATCCAAACCTGAGTCCAAAGCGAACAAACCCAATCCTAACAAAATAAAAGTCTTCACCATTAAAAAGAAAGATGAAACAACTCTAATTAAAAGAACATATCTAGTTGACATCTCTCTTACTATTCCCGTTTCCATGAAAAACTCACATGGACCCAAGAAACTTTGGGTTCCTAAATCTGCTTAATTTTTGCAGGTTATAAGTGACGAGCAGTTTGACGAAGAATGGTACATCGACAGTGGCTGCTCACGTCACATGACAGGGAGGAAAGAGGAGCTCAGGGAATACAGATCTCTTACAAATGGTGGCAACGTTAAGTTTGGAAATAACTCTTTCGGCACCATAAAGCGATATGGGATGATAACGAATGGTGATTTTACCATAAGGAAGGTGGCCTATGTGGAAGGACTTCAACACAACCTCATCAGTGTATCTCAGCTTGTTGGAGGTACAGGTCTCAAAGTTTCATTCGATGATGAAGGTTCTGAAATCATAGAGAAAAAGACAAAGAAAGTTATTCTGAAGTCAGAGCGAAAGGGTGAAATGTTTCCTCTGAACATGAAACCCATCAAAGGAAACCCAGCCATATGTCTGCTATCAAAAGCTCAATCCGACGAAAGCTGGTTGTGGAACAGAAGACTCTCTCATCTTAATTTCAAAGATATCAACCGACTTGTCACTGGAGGTCATGTTAGGGGTCTTCCATTGCTCAAGTTTGACAGAGAGCATTTATGTGCTGCATGCGAAATGGGAAAGCAGAGTCGTCAAAGTCACCCATCCGTAATTAACACAAAAGTTGTTGAACCACTCGAATTGCTTCATATCGATTTGTGTGGTCCTTCATCTATCGAAAGCATCGGTGGTAGCAAGTACATTCTTGTTATCGTTGATGACTTCTCACGATTTACATGGGTGTTCTTTCTAAAACTCAAATCTGAAGTGACTCAAAAGCTGAACGTGTTTATCAAGCAAATTGAAGTCCAGCTCAAGAAGGTCGTTCGAAACATCAGGAGCGACAATGGTCTCGAATTCAAGAACAGGGAGTTTGAAGAGTTTCTTGCAGAAAAGGGAATTAGTCATAATTTCTCAGCTCCATACACACCACAACAGAACGGAATAGTTGAAAGACGAAACCGATCCTTGTGTGAAGCTGCTCGAACTATGCTAAGTTTCGCTTCCTTACCTCTTTATTTTTGGGCTGACGCTATTTCTGCTGCTTGTTATACACAGAACAGGTCCTATCTCAATAAGCGATTCACGTTCACACCATATGAGATAATAAATAACAGAAAACCCAATGTGAAATTTTTCCATGTGTTTGGCTCAAGGTGTTTCATCTTTAACTCTAAAGAACACCGCAACAAGTTTGATGTCACAGCCGGCGAGGGAATCTTTCTGGGTTACTCACTCACATCCAAGGCGTACAGGGTCCTAAACAAACGTTCAAGAAGGATTGAAGAGACGTACTATGTGACCTTCGACGATAGCTATGTCAAGAAGCTACAGGCCATAAATGACACTGCCAGGGAAATCTTTCCTCAAACTGGCCAAGTCACAGTCTTAATCGCTAATTTGTACGAGAATTTTCTGGAACTCTTTGACGAACCGGAAAAAGCTTCTCTCTCAGAAGCAGGTGCAACTGACAACAAAATAGATCATATGAAGCAGATTGTCGAAGATGCTGCAAGAAGAATGCATGAAGGAGAATCGCCCACTGATGAATCTCCAACCAACAATGCTTCAGTCGAGGGGGAGCCAAGTACTCAAGTCGAGGGGGAGCCAAGCTCACTAGTCCAGGGGGATCCAAGCTCTACTTCTTCAACCGAAGGTCCTCCACCAACCGAAGGTGCCTCTCCAACCGAAGATGTCCCTCCAAACGAAGGTGCTTCAACGCCTGAAAATCCAGCACCACTAGAAACCCATGAACCTCATGTTTCTCAAGACTCATCAATTGAGGGGGAGCATGAAGATATGACGCTTGATTACGATAGCCAATCTGAGCCAGAAGAGATGATCAACGCTGAACTAGATCCAACCTTCGATCCGAATTACCCTCCTCTTACAAAATGGACCAGAGATCATCCTATCTCTCAAGTAGTTGGTGATGTATCTGAAAAGGTTCTGACCCGATCTCAACTGAAGGCAAAACAGACATCCTTATTTTCAAAGGTAGAGTTTTGTATGTTTAACTCATTCGTATCAAAAGTTGAACCGAAGACAGTGAACACTGCCCTCGATCACTCTGATTGGGTTCAAGCAATGCAAGACGAACTGAACGAATTTGAAAGGAACAAAGTCTGGCGCCTCATTCCAACTCCTCCAGATGCTTCGGTTGTTGGTCTTAAATGGGTTTTCAGAAATAAAATGGACAAAGAAGGTAATGTCATAAGGAACAAGGCTCGTCTGGTGGTCAAGGGATACTGTCAGGAGGAAGGAATTGATTACGAAGAGACATTCGCTCCAGTAGCTAGGCTTGAATCTGTTAGAATATTTCTGGCCTATGCTGCTCACAAAAACTTTGAGGTTTTCCAAATGGACGTCAAGTGTGCATTTCTCAATGGAGAACTTGAAGAAACTGTGTATGTGGAGCAACCTCCTGGGTTCGTGAACGAAAAGTATCCAAATCATTGCTACATTCTGGATAAAGCTGTGTACAGCCTCAAACAAGCTCCGAGAGCCTGGTATGAAACGCTTACAAAATTTTTGAAGATGTCTAAATTTAAACAAGGTTCGGTTGACCCAACCTTCTTTCGCAAAAAGGAAGGTAACCACCTTATGATAGTTCAAATTTATGTCGATGACATCATCTTTGGCTCCATGAATCCTAGCTTAATAGCTGAATTTAGAAAGTTGATGGAGACTAAGTTTGAAATGAGCTCAATGGGTCCTATTAACTTTTTCCTTGGTTTAAACATAAGACAGGGACCCGAAGGCATCTTTATTAATCAGGAAGCTTACACAAAGACTCTCCTAGCGAAGTTTGGCATGATGGGAGACTTAAAAGTCAAAGTCCCAATGGCATTCGGCACCAAACTTACCCCTTCACTAGATAAACCGGCTGTCGATATCACGCTCTATCGTCAAATGATAGGCTCTTTGATGTATCTAACTGCTAGCAGGCCTGATATCATGTTTTCTGTGTGTTATTGTGCTCGATTTCAGGCTAACCCACGCGAACCTCACATGCTGGCAGTGAAGAACATCCTACGCTATCTCAAGCGAACCGCCTCCTTAGGTCTATGGTATCCATCCAATTCAGGCTTCTTCGTTCAAGCCTATTCTGATGCTGACCTTGGAGGATGTGGACTCGACCGTAAAAGCACAACTGGTGGCTGTCAATTTCTTGATGGGAAATTGGTCAGCTGGCAATCCAAGAAACAAACATGTGTGTCGCTGTCTACTGCCGAAGCGGAATACATTGCCGCTGCATCCTGCACATCACAAGTGATTTGGATCCAGAGTCAACTTCGAGACTATGGACTCAATATGAAGAAGATCCCTCTATATTGTGACTCTGAAAGTGCAATTAGGATCTGTCATAACCCAGTGAAACACTCTAAAACCAAACACATAGCACTGAGGTATCACTTCATCAAAGATCATGTGGAAGATGGAAATGTCGAAGTTCACTTCGTAAGAACCACTGATCAACTGGCTGACGTCTTTACCAAAGCTCTTCCAGAAGCATCGTTCAATAAAATATTGCAAGGGCTAGGAATGATGGAATCAGAGTCAGTACCTCACACTACCTCTCAACCTCAAACATAAGAAGCGAAACCAACCGAACGTTCGGGTTCGGTTCAACCATCTCACTCGCTCATTACTTCAAAGGTAGTTTTTCTGTGTTGTATATTTCTTGTGCAAAATTTGTTTTTCTTTTTGTAAAAAGTTTTTCCAAATTGCATATCTAAACTTCTTGGTTTCTTAAAAATTTTCCAAAACCGAAACCTCCAGAAGGTTCGGGTTCGGTTTTTCAAAATTTTCCTGAACCGAAACCAACCGAAGGTTCGGGTTCGGTTTTTCAAAATTTTCCTGAACCGAAACCAACCGAAGGTTCGGGTTCGGTTTTTCAAAATTTTCCTACACCGTAACCAACCGAACGCTCGGGTTCGGTTTTTCAACTTTTTCCCAACCAAAACCAACCGAACGTTCGGGTTCGGTTTTTCAATCTTTTTCCAAGTTTCTTTTTAAATTGTTTTTTTTTTTAACTCTTTTATAATTTTTTTTAGGTCTTATTTTTATTTTTACTCTTATTTTTTATTATTTTTTATTATAAAATTCAAAAACTCCAAAAATATTTTATTTATTTTTCTTTGTATGCTCGTTCGTTTATGGGGATATATTTGATGGCTTACTTAAGTGTCCCTAGAAGCATGCTGCTGTATGTGTCCCAAGCCTCATAAGATTTTGAATAATAGCCTTCATGACCTGGTAAACACAAACCTTGTCTTCCCAACAAGGCTAACTCATTTATTCTAATCGTGAGCTACCTCACTCTTTTCTCACATGAGTTCAGAGTCTCCTGCTTGGTCCTTATTTTCGCAGCAGAGGTACTATGTTTTCTTTCACCATCCCTACTACACTTCTCCATTACATTCGTTTCATCACTGTAACCCTTGAGACTCTCAGAAACTACCACTGAGGTTTATGGTTACACAACATCTGTGTTTATGATCTTAGTTTCGTGCCACTACGAGCTGAGTGAAACCCAAAATTCAACACCAACGAATTGACGGTGACCAATTAACTTGATCAAGTTTTCACTAATGAATTGACGAATGTACCTTCATGGAATCTCAATTTTTTTCTTTATGTGTGATTCCAATGAAATTGTTACACACCATAACATTTCTTCCCAAGGGATCCAGTTTTAAATTTTTATCTGAGATTTCATATTAATCCAAGCCACTACAAAATCCACTCCAACCTACTTGTTCAACAGACTACACCGGTCTCACAAGTACTTTGTTCACATTCGTTCTTATATCAAGAATTGAATTGTTGAATCAAAGCGAAACCACCCTTAATTAGCCTAATTAAAAGAAGCCTTTCAACATTTCTTAATAAATGTTTGATCGTCATTCAACGGGATTCCACACTAACACTTTGAGGTCTCTCTTGACCTTGAAGGAAGAGATTCGTGCCCGGGATCATCAGTTTCGTGTCATTATTGACATCACAGATTATCCTAAAAAGAGTTGCTTTATTTCTTTTTCTTTTACACTCTTTGCACGAAAATCCTAGATTTTCAAAAATTACGTTACTAATTATTTTACAGGCTGGATTATTACTGGATGGTTACAAATGAAGTTGTGGTCAAAAATTAGCCACGTGGGTCATTTATTGAAAACAGCTGTTAAAAAAAAAAAAAAAAAAAAAGGGATAAGACAAAAAGTTGCTGACTCGGCGGGAGTTAAAAGGATAGAAATTCAAACGACGGTAAAAAGGAGGGCGCGTGAATTTGAAACGGTCGCACTTTTTCTGACATTTCAGGACGCGTGTGTATCGAAGCGTCTTCAATCTGACATTAGAGGCGCGTGTGGAAATGGAAACGGCTCCTTTCTCTGAACCGGCGCTTATTGGGCGGCGTAATCCTAGGAAACTGACACTCTCTCTCCTACGTGATCATCGCACGCCCCAACTGTCACCAATCAGTCACTCCAAAAACCCGTTTCGTATTTCCATAAGAGATTTGAAACGATTTTTCTCTCTCCTATCACCCACTATAAAAACCCATCAACACCACCTTTTACCTCTTTACTGCCCCCATAATTCCCATAAGCAAAAATACTCCCAAACACTCTCCCGTTCTTCTTCTCCAAACCTGCAACAATGGCTGAATCTTCATCTGTTCATGCAACTTCACATATTCTTCCCATCCGACCTCAACAATGCCTTGTCATTGATTTGAACCCACTGGCGTATGATTCCTACATGTCGCCGGTCATAGAATGCCTCAAGTACTCCCAGCTTGCTCCTGCACTGTCACAGATTGAAACGGTGCCAATGGTGGCCTTATCTCAGGTCTATGCGACGACTTACTACGACAAGACCGTCGACCGGGTCTTCTTTGAAGTGGGTGAACACAAGACTTCAATTTCTCGCCCCCGTTTCTGCACTATGTTAGGGTTTGCTGCTGACCCATCGCGAGTTCACTCGGAGACGATTCCGGTTGGGATGCTGTTTAGCATGTTTTACAACATGGGATATACAGAAGTTCTTTCCTCCGTACCCAAGTTCAAAAAATCTTGCTTACCGCCACTGTGGAATGGCTTATTTACAGTCCTTTTTAAGGGTCTGTCAGAGAGGAGCTCAGGATCTGACGGTGCAAGTCGTCTTTTCCTCTCAATAATGTATGGGGTATACAACGGGATAAACCTGGACTATGGGTTTGTCCTATGGCAACAGCAGATTCATAGCCTATCTTCTTCTTCCCGACACTCTGAGGTGTCACTGGCCCGGTTCTGGATCTTGATCACAAGATGGGCCATGGACAAGTACAATGTTCCAACTGCCGACGGCGCATCGATGTCATCTATTGGTACGTTTCATACCAAGAAGATCATCGTTTCCGATGCTTCCAAATTTTCATTCGTTGGCTCTATCCCGGAGTCGATGTATGCCGATGTGCCAGCCGATAGCAGACTGATCCGGACGATCAAGGAGTTTAGGCAAACTGGTCCGAGGGAACTGACACCGGACATGCTGCGATCGATTCATGATGCCGATAAACCGGTGGCCAGGGGAAAAAAGGCAGAGAAGGGGAAGCAAGTGTCCAAAGCTCCAAAGGGACCTTCTCCCAAGAAGCGAAAACAACCGAAGGCTGCTTCATCCCCACAACCGAAAAGGAGGAAGACCCAACAGAAGCGAAAGCTCGTTATTCCCTCCTCTTCAAGCGAATCCGAAGGTGGGAGTTCGGACTCTGAGGGATCACAAGGTGACGAATCTCCTCAACGAGGCAACACACCCCCTCGGTCCCCAACCCCGGAGATGGAACTTCATCAATCCCCAGTTCCTTCACCTCCACCCACAATACCTATTTCCATTCCCACCATAAACCCCACTATACCCCCAACCTCTATCCCCATTCCTCCACCCATATTCACCACATCAACCGAAACACCACCTGTCACCGAAACCCCTCCAGTAACCGAACCTCCTCAAACCGAAAAACAACCACCACTCAAAACTAACCCCCCACCCACTCAACCTGAACCAACCAAACCCATAACACCCCCATCTTCACCACCACCTCACTCTCCAGAAGACGCCTCCGATGGCGGTGATCAATACCTTGGTGGTGATCACATGAACTTCGACTCGGTCTACTATAGTCCGTTTCAAGTTCAGAGTGATGAGGAGGATCATGCTCCAGTGACAAAGAAGCATCTTCGCGAGCTTCACGAGAAGGTTGATCAACTTCTCGCCTCCTCTTCCAACCAGCAGTCATCTTTGTCTGAAGCTGCCCTTCAGAAGATCGTTGACGCCTTCTCCAGGGCTCAACATGATTCCGTGGCCTCAGCAACTGCTGCTATCGACGCCTCCACCCGAGCCTGTGAGGCTGCGACCGAAAAAGTCAATAAACTATTCAATGACGCTTCTGTCCTGCTGCAATCCTTGCAGGAGAGCGCCGAAGCCACTAAGACAACTCTGGAACCAGTTGTTCAACAATTGACCAAGTTTGTCTCGATGGAGCTGTCTTCGTTCGCTACTCTCAGACAAACTCTTAGCGACGACAACTCGGCACTCTGTGCCTCCATCGATGCCCGCCTGGCAAAGCTACAAGAGGATCTTGCAGTAGAAAATTCACTGATGGACGTCTTGGCAAGTAAGACTACTGCCCTTAAGGTCAAGAGCACGCAGCTTTCCAACTCTCAAGAACAAC
Organism: Lactuca sativa; assembly: GCF_002870075.4. Lineage (NCBI taxonomy): Eukaryota > Viridiplantae > Streptophyta > Magnoliopsida > Asterales > Asteraceae > Lactuca > Lactuca sativa. The sequence continues at coordinate 88,236,725 of NC_056630.2, read as the reverse complement.
TGGAAGCTCTTCGATCTGAACGGGAGGTCATAAAGACGTGTGTTTCGGATGTCCACGCAGCTCTCTCAAACATCCTGGAAGCACACGACCCCATCCTGAACCATTCGGTGAGGCGTACCCTCGCTGAAAAGCTCTCCCCGACGATGGACCTTTTAAGCAAGATTGAAGGCCTACCGTGTTTCGTGTCCATTCCGAAACAAGGGGGAGATGAGAAGAAAGGATCGAAACCACCTCCTTCCTCCAAAGCTACTCACACAACCGAACCACCCCCAACTGGTCATGCCTCGGGTTCGGGTGTGAAGAACAAGGGCAAAAATATAGCTGAGGGAGGAGATGAAGATGAAGATGAAGATGAAGACAGGGAGACCATTCCTGACATGTTGAAACGGAAAAACAGTCGCAATGCTGAAGGCGATGCCAGTCGTGTGGCGCGTGAGGCTGAAGAAGCCGAACGAAAGCAAAAAGAAGCCCACGATCTCCTTAAGAGCCGAAAGTTGCTCTTCCCTGCCTGGACCTGGGATCGTTTGATAAAAGAGGCCATAGAGACTCCAAGCATACTATGGCTCGAGCCGGTGATATCATTCGACTGCAACAACTCGGTCGATTCGAAGTCTGATATGCCGCTTACTCGAAAGGCGTTCATCTTCCACGCCTTCTCTAACATTTTTGAAGTCCCGCATCCGAACGATGAGCTTGACAGGGAGCTCATTGACTTCTACCTGGAGGCCGCTCGCCCTCAATACCTTACATGGAGTGCCCAGAAGATTGTTAATGTTCGAGTGCTGAAGCCTTTTGCCGTGGGGAGATTCACGAATGTTAAGTTCAAGCTTATTCGTGGATCTGCAAGAACTGCTCACATCATCACCCTGGCGGATCTGCCGAATCTGAATCCTCATGACTGGATAGTCTTGTACAATATCCTGCTGACAAATGAATCTGAATATGGTCCCATCATAGACCATGTCAAAAGGATGTTGGCTTGCTACATCATGGAGGTTGCCCAAATGGATCAGGAGGTTGCCACTGTTTTCAAAAAGAAACCGAAAGTAGCACCAGTGGGATCGGCCAGTGATCTAAACACAATGCAAATGGGCAAGATAGATCCGAGGCGAAACTCAGTGATGTTCACTAGAGCCGAAGGACAGAAATGTCTCTTCGCTTTAGCTGACAAACATCTTTACACCACAACTTGCTTGGAGCACGTCTTATCAATCGTCAAGCGGTGTAAAGACAATTCGGCTGACGACATCAAGTACTTCAATGATATGATCAATTGGTACATCCGGTTTAGACAGACCATCCTCTCCATTACCAAATGTCTGTTTAGCACCGTGAAGAAGAAGGTACCAGCTTCAGCTGCCGGCCCAAGTAAGAAGTGAAGGTCTCGCTCCAAATTGACGCAAAGGGGGAGATTGTTGGGCTGAAGATAGTTTTGATGTTGCGTCTTTTGGGCTCGTAGTTTAGCCTTGTATTCTCCGGTTTGGGCCTGTCCAACCGAGAGCCTTTTATGTATTGTATATATGTTAAATGCTTGCATGCATATTAGGTTAAGATTGCAGAGATTATCGTTATAGCGATTCATCAAGAGTATTATATTTTCCTGTAATCGTTCTTGTAATCTTCTAATCCTTTACAGTTGATGTTCTTAATCGAGCTCTTCTAAGGATTTTATTTAATCATTCGACACGTTTGATTCAAGCTGTTTTGCTCTTATTATTGTGTTTTTGCTGTTTCATATTCATATACTTGTTCAAGATCTAATCGATCTTCATAGATTAAAAGTTGTTTTAATCCCATCAAGCATTTTAGCGAGGAGTCTCCTTTGGGATGTACTGTAGGAAGTCATCTCACAAGATTTGAAAAAATTGATCGCATTACCAGTGAAGATGCTCCATACAAGCTCGAGAAGCTTGATCCCCATGTTGTCCGTGCCACCTGTTCTGGCGGACAAAATTTTGATCACAAAGTGACATAAATTGCCACACCGCCGGTAATTTATTCTACTTAAATTCGCCAATACCTTTCAGTTTATTTTGGTACCCCATCAGGTACAGAGTGGTGATGATGTCGAATGTGCTTGGTGAGAAGAACTGGGTGTTGGGAGGAACTATGAGATTGATGGCTTCCAAGAACTTATTCTTTGTGAGCATAACTAGTGAATCGTCGATCAAGTGATGGTGCACTTCTTGATGGTTATGAAGTGGTCGATATGCAGAGAAAGCACATTTGAATAGAGTGGGGAGTGGAATGACATCATTGAATGCATCAAAAGCACCAAAAAATGGATGGAGTGGAATGAACTGGTTCATCAGAGGGATTGCGTCATTGTAGTGAGGTTGATCTTCAAATACATGCCTAAAATTGCTTGAAGCAATAGTTTGGGACTGCACCTTGATTGTTGTGTCTAAACCCGTTAGTTTCACAGTCCCTGAGGCCTTTGATTGCTTCTTGGAAACGTCAGATTTCAACATTGTTAAAAGGAAGGTTTTGGAGAACTTGCAGGAAAACTGTTTTGTGTAAAAGGGAAGAAGATGCAATTCGTCGATTAGGGATTCAAAGATCGTAAAGCTTTCTTTGGATGAAAAGGGGATTTTTATACTCCCGGATTTCAAAACTTATTAGAATTAACTTATTTACAGTTGTTAATGGTAAAAACCCTTGGGTTTTAACCATTATCAGCCACAAGAAAACTAAATAAAAAATGAGGGCTTTTTCAAGAAAAACGGGGTAATTAATGAAATGTCAGACCCATGATGACACGCCTTGAAATTGTGTGGTGAGGGTCTTTATCCGTTGTGAAAAAGTTGGAAGTTGAAAAGGATTTGACATTTAACGGCCTGTAGATAAGACTGGTTAAGGAAAAAGATTTTCATTAAAGATTACGTTTTATGGAAAAACACATTCTTTGTTTTTTATCCCTAAATAGGCCTGACAAAAAGAAATGATTTGAAAAGGGTTTGAGATATTGTATGCTACCAAACAGAATGTTTTTATTAAATAGGATTAAGTAGCACACAAATTCCTTTAGTCTTTATGAAGTAAATGTCAAATCATTTAATGTATCTGTGGTGGAATGATGATGACTGCGGTTGAGATGAGTTATGGTTGCGGTAACATGAGTTGAGGAAACACTTGATCAAATAGTTAGAAACAAAAGGAATTAAGGACCCATTGAATATATAGATCATATGTGATTACGGTATACAATGTATATACAAACTGGACATGAAAAATATATTGTTCTAGAACCGCAGTGAAGAGAATGCTTCAACAATTTTTTGAAAAGAAAACAAACAAGTTCTTCACAGCACAGTGGCTGCGGTAGCTATCATTTCAAAAGGAATTGCCGGTTAGGATTCACCATTCCTAACATTTCTAGAAATCTATTCACTTTAGTGGCATCAAGTGCTTTTGTGAAAACATCTGCTATTCCATGTGTGTGGGAACAAAAATTAGTTTGATGTTACCTTTATGTATGTGGTCTTTGATCAAGTGGTACCACAATTCAATGTGCTTAGTCTTCGAGTGTTGGATTGGATTGTGAGAGAATGCAATGGCACTCTCTGAGTAACAATAAATTGGTACCCGCAACATTTTGTACCCATAGTTCATCAGTTGAGTCTTCATCCAACGAACTTGAGAACAACAACTGGCTACGGCTACATATTCTGCCTCTACGGTAGACAACGAGACACAATTTTGCTTCCTTCAGGACCAAATGACTGATCTTCCTCCTAGAAATTGGCAACCACCAGAAGTACTCTTTCGATCTAATCTACAACCGGCATGATCCGCATCGGGGAAGGCTTGACGGTTGAAGTCATTTCCTATTGGGTACCAGAGGCCTAGAGCCTTGCTTCCCTTAAGGTAGCTGAAGATTTGCTTGACTGCGGTCAGATGTGATACTTTAGGGTCATCCTAGTATCAAGCACATAAGCCTATGGTGAAGACAATGTCTGGTCTACTTGCGGTTAAGTACATCAACATCCTAATCATTCCTCGATAAGTTTTGTGATCAACTCACTCTACGGTAGGATCAACAGAGATTTTGTATCCAAAGTTCATTGGAACTTTGGCTGAGGATCAATTGTCCAAAGAGTATTTCTTCAGCAGCTCCGAGGTGTATTTTTCTTGATGGATGAAAATCCCTTGAGAGACTTGCTTTACTCGAAGACCTAGAAAGAAATCGATCTCTCTATTCATGTTCATTTGAAATTTGTTTGTCATGAGCTTTGCGAAGTCATCCACCATATTCTGGTTTGTTAAACCAAATATGATATCATCCACATATATTTAGACGAGCATTAAGTGGTTACCATTTTCCCTTCCAAATAAAGTGGGATAAATTATACCTCTTTTCTATCCAGACATGATGAGAAACTTTGAAAGAGTCTCATGTCATGCCCTTGGAGCTTCTTTGAGACCGTAGACCGCTTTTTCAAGCTTGTAACAATGGTTTGGAAATTCTTAGTATTCGAAGCCTGAAGGTTTTTGCAAGTAAACCTACTCCTTCAATTCACCACTAATAAAGTGTCACACCCCAAAACCAAGAACGGCGGAAACGTTCTGGGGCGGAGGACGTCATGTACAGTATCATAACAATGCAAAGTATTAATTAAGCAACCACATCATCCATTGCATTAATAGTATAACTTAATACAAGTGTGTTCTTTAACCGTAATAAGACACTAAAAAGAATAATCAAAATAAAAGACGAGTCTTTAAGATGCTCCGTCATCATTGGTACCTATCTACTGGTGACCTAAGAATACAAGTTATTTTGAAAGCGTAGATCATCATTAAAGGTGGTGAGTTCATAAGTATTTAGTGTCAAGTTTGTACAAGTTTGATGAAAATGTTTGTATTTGAACAATGTAAATGTTTGTATTTGAACAATGTAAATGTTTGTATATGTTTGAAAACTCCTAGAAAATCCTATATTTCCTACTAGTATAAAAAGTAGTCTTCTACCAAGACTCGACTGTTTTGCATGTTTGTCTATTTGTAAAAGTGAAAGCTTTTCCAAAGTATGACTATCATTACCAAAATGTAGTTTCATATTACCCTTTATGTGAGAAGATCATAGTTTGAATATAATGGGAAAATCTATATGTGTATTGCAGTATTATTTGTATTAATCACTAAAGTAATAGCTACCTTAAAACCAATGGTTTAATTAAGGCAAAATGTGATATGATTGTTACCATACTAATCTGACTATAACACGACGATGAAAGACGTCGGAAAAAAGGACATTTGGCACCCATAGACTTGCAAGTCCCATTGTAGCGAATAGCAAAGGTGTAGGATAGTCAATCCAGTATAGAGCTATATGCAAACTCACGCTCTGCCTCCAAGAGATTCTGGTTAAAAATGTGACATAACAAAACGGTCGATGTGTCATGAAGTAGTATCTCACATTATGTTATCTCTGAATCTTGTTATAGTATACTTGTTATAGTAATAGTGTTCTGTGTATAGTATTCTCTGTATAGTATCCTTTGTATAGTTTTCTCTGTTATAGCATTCTCTGTTATAGTATTCCCTGTTATAGTATGCTCTGTAATAGTATTCTCTGTTATAGTACTTTTATATGATAGTATTCTCCTAAACTATACCTATTATAGTTTAATAGTAAGTTATGTATATGAATTGATGAATGTATACCCTTGCTACCCAAAGGTACTGAACTGATTCAATAGAACTTTTATGTATACATAATATATATCTAATATTTAGACGACCTTCTGACAACTGGACGGTACCCTAAGTCCACATCCAAACAAGGAAAAGGAAATAAAGCAAGCTAGCAGTCCTAAGTCCTTTAAACATTATGTATATAAGTATACATATATATATATATATATATATATATATATATATATATATATACACACACACATGCTTTTGACAGTATATATAAGTTAAAAAGAGGATTTGTAATACAATTAAAGAGTTTTGAACAATAAATATATAATGACTTGATGTCAATTTATAAAACGATTTAAAAGTAGTTGTTTTGAAACACAGTTTGAAGTATGAAATCCTTGATTGAAACACAGTTATAAATCACATGGATTGATCTTATAACTAGCATGTTTTCTACATTTATTCCCCCTTATAAAAGCATTTAAAATCATTTAAAAGATAAGATTAAAGGGTATGAACTCACCTGAAGTGAGTGATGCGAATGTAAGATCGGTAAAGGATGTTAAGTGTCAAGTGAGGACTTAAGCACACACGGATCCTATTTAACATATAATGACACATATATGCTTAAAATTAGTGTTTATAACAACTAATTAGATAAATTAACAACCTTAGGGATTAGGAAACACTTGTACTGAAGTGTTAAACCAATTAGGGTTTCATATAAGGGGTGTAGGGCCTTACTTGGGAGTTTATGGTCCATATGGTATGAACCACATGAGTTTACAGCTCAAAGACCATTTCCTCATGAGTTTACGGCTATAAACTCACGGTACTAAGTATCAAGTTGTGGTTTAAGGTCTTATAAGTCCATATGAAGTGTTCTATGATCAAGTCTAAGCCCTGGGAAGGAATGGTGGCACCATTGCACCACTAACTAGTGTTCACGGCCTAAGGATCATTTCCCCATGAGTTTACGGCCGTAAACTCAGGGTATCTTGTACAAAATCAAAGTTTAAGGTCCCTAGCTTATGATAGAAGTGTTATAGACTTGATCCTAAGGCTTGAGAAGAGATTAGGGCTCATTTGTACCCTTAAATAGAGTTTACGGCCCAAGAATGTTTCTTGGCCGTAAACTCCCTTTTCATCATGTTTTCTTGATGAATTCTATTTGTAATCTAGTTTACTTAAGCATAGAACAAGCTAAGACAAGATTAATTACAGTGTAGAAGCTTGAAAGGGTGTTTCAGGCTCAAGAACACTAGTGTGTGTTCTTGGTGAAATGAAGAACACTTGATTATCTATCAAGTGAAGAGATTTCACGGATGACATCATACACATACACTAGATAATGAAGTTTATTAACCAATCAAGGAAGAATAACACTTACTAAGTTGAAGATCTAGTGATGATACTTGAGAGAGAAATTGTTCCTAGACTTGAAAATGGTTGAAAATGACAAAAATGACAAGTATCACCTTTATACCATGGAGTTTACAGCCGTAAACTACATGTTAAGAATGTAAAATCCAAACTCTTGGTGTTTTGGAACTTAAATGATGCATACTTTACCCTAAAGCATCTTCTCTCCAGTTATCTCTTGAAGTACTAAGCTTTAGAACACCCAAACTGACTCCAAAATTGCTAAAATTTTGTAATTGAAAGTTTGACTTTAATTGAATGTAGGGATGGTTATAAGATAGAAATTTCGAGTTGTCACATCATCCCCCCGTTAGAGGAAATTTTGTCCTGAAATTAGAGTTTAAGAAAATAAGTAGTTACAAATAACTAAGTAAAAAGACGAGGATATTTCAGTTTCATTTGATCCTCGCGCTCCCAAGTGAATTCAGGTCCTCGCTTGGCGTTCCAGCGAACGTTCACTATCGGGATACGGATTTGTTTTGTTTTCTTGACCTCTTGGTCCATGATCTCTACAGGTTCTTCCACGAAGTTGAGGCTCTCATTGATTTTGATCTCATCGAGTGGGATTACAAGAGTCTCGTCGGACAAACACTTTTTCAATTTCGTGACGTGGAAAGTAGGATGTATGTTACTGAGTTCACGCGGTAGATTGAGTTTGTAAGCTACAGGGCCGGTTCTAGAAAGAATCTCTAAAGGCCCTACGTATCTTGGATTTAGTTTTCCAAGCTTTCCGAAGCGTATCAAGCCCTTCCAGGGTGAGACTTTCAAAAGCACTCGGTTTCCCACCTGGAATTCCATAGGTTTCTTTCGCTTGTCTGCGTATCTTTTCTGATGGTCTCTAGAGGCTTTCAATCGTTCACGAATTTGAACGATCTTCTCTTTCGTTTCCCGTATGATTTTCGGACCCGTGAGGGTGCTATCAGGAACTTGTCCTTTTGGCTAACTGGGTGTCAACCACCTCAGCCCAGCATAGAGGCGATCTGCACTTTCGACCATATAGGGCTTCAAATGGAGTAGCCTTTATGCTCGTGTGATAACTGTTGTTGTAGGAAAATTTGACAAGGGGTAAATGAGTATCCCATGCCTTCCTAAAGTCGATCACACAGTCTCTCAGCATATCTTCCAATGTTTTGATGGTCCTCTCACTTTGTCCGTCGGTCTGTGGATGGTTGGTTGTACTCATGTCCAGCCTCGTTCCGAGGGAGCTTTCTAGCGACTGCCAAGACCTCAAAGTGAATCTACTATCTCTATCGGAGATAATGGATATGGGAACACCATGCAGTCGTGAAATCTCCCAAATATATGTTCTTGTTAGTTTCTCCATCTTGTCAGTTTCCTTGATTGGTAGGAAATGCACGGATTTAGTTAATATTTCGACGATGACCCAAATGGTATCAAGTCCACCCGTTGTCTTGGGTAACTTGGTTATGAAGTCCATAGTAATCTGCTCCCATTTCCATTCTGGTATCTCCGGTTGCTGAAGTAAACCTGATGGTTTTTGGTATTCGACCTTAACCTTTGCGCAAGTAAGGCATTTACTCACGGAGGTAACAATCTCTGCTTTCATGTTAGGCCACCAGTATAACTTTTTAAGATCCAGATACATCTTATCTGAGCCTAGGTGAACATAATGCCGAGTGTTGTGAGACTCGGACATGACCACGTCTCTGAAGCCACCATGTTTTGGTGTCCAGATTCGGTTCATGAAATATAACGCTCCGCCACCCTTTCTTTCCATGTTCTTATCCATCCCTCTTAGGGATTCACTTGCCACATTTTCACGTTTCAAAGCGTCGAGTTGAGCCTCCTTAATTTGTGTGGAAAAGTGTGAATGGATAGTCCTAGTCGATGATTTGACTCCACGACCAGAGTATTCTTTCCGACTTAGGACGTCAGCTACTACGTTGGCCTTGCCAGGATGATAATGAATTTTGCATTCGTAGTCATTTAGTAGCTCGACCCACCGTCCTTGTCTCATGTTGAGCTCCTTCTGATCAAAGATGTGTTGAAGGCTTTTGTGGTCTGTAAAGATAGTGTTTTTTGTATCGTACAAATAGTGTCTCTAGATGTTTAGAGCAAACACAACTGCTCCTAACTAAAGATCATGCATGGTGTAATTGACCTCGTGCATCTTCAGCTGTCTCGAGACATAGGTGATGACCTTACCTAGTTGCGTCAGAAAACATCCAAGCCCTTGGTTGGATGCATCGCAATAGACTACGAAGCCTTCTATTCTTTGTAGGAGGGATAATATCGGTACGGTGCATAAGGCTCGCTTTAGCGTTTGGAACGCCTTCTCTTGTTTCTCTTCCCAGTCAAAGGCCACGCCCTTCTGGGTCAGTGTAGTAACCGGCTTAGCGATACTAGAAAAGTTCTATATGAACCTGCAATAGTAGCTAGCGAGACCTAGAAATTGACGAATTTCTGGAGGTGTCTTCGGTGCTGATCAGTTCTCAATGGCCTTGATTTTGGAAGGGTCCACGTGAATTGCCTTTTCACTAACAACATGGCTGAAGAATTCGAGTCTTCGAATCCAAAATTCGCACTTAGAGAACTTCGCATAGAGCTTCTCCGATCGTAATGTTTCTAAGACTCTTCCTAGGTGTTGACTGTGCTCCTCCTTACTTCGAGAGTAGACAAGTATGTCATCGATGAAGACAATGATGAACTAATCCAAGTAAGGATGGTACACCCTATTCATTAGATCCATGAATACAGCTGGTGTGTTGGTTAATCCTAACGGCGTCACTACAAACTCGTAGTGTCCATAACGAGTTTGGAAGGCTGTATTGGGAACATCCTCCTCTAACACTCGTAACTGGTGATACCCGGATCATAGATCTATCTTTGAGAAGTAGTTTGCTCCTTGAAGTTGATCAAATAAATCATCAATGCAGGGTAGAGGATAACGATTATTAACGGTAAGCTTGTTGAGTTCCCTATAGTCGATGCACATACGAAACGATCCGTCTTTCTTCTTGACGAATAAGACCGGTGCTTCCCATGGTGAGAAGCTTGGCCTAATAAATCCCTTCTTGAGAAGTTCGTTAAGATGACTGGAAAGTTCCTACATATCTGCCGGTGCTAGACGATATGGAGATTTAGCTACAGGGTAGCCCCTAGCACTAAGTCGATTCTGAACTCGACCTTGCATTGCGGTGGTAATCCTGGTAGTTCTTCTGGAAAGATATCAGGAAATCGCGTACTTATGGAATGTTCTGAATTTCCTTCACTTCTTGACTCGTATCGACGATGTGTGCAAGGAATGCGTGATATTCCTTTCGAAAGCATTTCTGAACATGGATAAACGAAATGATGCGAAGGTCCATACTAGATTTGTCGTCATAGATAACTAGAGTTTCGTTGGTAGGGAGGTTAAGATGAATTGCTTTCTAAAAGCACATGATGTCGGCGCGATAATGACTTAACCAATCCATGCCGATTATGACGTCGAATCTTTTAATTGAGACCGGCATGACGTTTATTTAGAAAGAATGACCATATAGAGTTAGTGTGCAACCTATGTATATGCAGTTGGTACTTTATGTTTTCCGTTTGCCATTTCTACAGTGAATGATTCATCTAGTGCATGTGGTTTTTGTTGAAGTAAGTGAACAAATTTCTGGCTTACGAAGCTTCTTTATGCTCCGCTATCGAATAGTATACAGGCATATGAATTATCGAGGAGAAACGTACCAGTAACTATTGTAGGATGAGCTACGACTTCCTCGTGGCCTAACACCAGAATCCTTCCCACTCCGCCGACATTCCCTTCCTTCAAGTAGTCTCTATTGAAATGACCAACCTCGCCACAACCGTAGCAAACCTGGGCTGCACTAATGCTGGGGACTTGGTTAATTGGCCTAGCTGGAGCCTTGCAGAATCGGGCAGTGTGCCCTTTTCTATTACAGTTAGCGCACTGCATTTCCCGATAGGCACCATTATGACGGAGAGTGCATTTGTTGCACTGGGGAAAATTTCCAATATACGACTTCCTTGGTGTTGTAATAGTAGGTACAATCGCGACATTAAATGCCACCACTTGCTGCTTCTTGGCAGAGTTCTGTACCGATTTTCCCTTCTTGTTATCCTAGAACTTCCGCTTGTCAACAACGACTTTGGAGGGTTCTGGGATAGCCAGGGTTGTTGTTGTTTTCGGGGTAGAGACTCCGTGATCAATGAGTCTATGTGGTAATCGCTTGGCACTATCGAAACTAGTAGGGTTTGAAGTTAAGACATTCCCCTGAAATGGAAGCACTAGCCCCCAAATGTACCTCTCAATCTTCTTCCCCTCAGTGGGAACCATATTGGGACATAGCGCCACCAGATCGCTGAATCTGGCAGTGTATGCCACTATGTTGGAGCCCTTCATGGTCAGAATCCAGAGTTCCTGTTCCATCTTCTGAACCTCGCCCCTCGGGCAGTATTCTTCAACCATCAGCCATTTAAGAGCTTCCCAGCCCATAGCATTTGCCACTATTAAGGTTAGTGACTTGACATGGCTATTCCACAATGTCAAGACTCTATCACTGAAGGTGCACACAACAAATTTTACTATGCTTCCTTCAGTACAAAAATAGATCTCAAAGATCGATTCCATCTTTTCGAACAATTACGACAGTGCAATGACTCCACCGATCCCATTGAAGGTTCGGGGTTTATAGTTGGTGAAGTCTTTATAAGTGCACTCTCGCGAGCGCACGAAGACGTCACCTTGCGTAGAATGAACGACTGTTCCACCTCCACTTGTTCCCTGGTTGTTGTGATATTGTGCCATGGCTATAACAACAGCCGCAACTACCGCAACATTAAGAGCTGCCGTATCAAATTGTGGAGGAGTTGGTATTTGAGTTGGAGTAATCGGAGGATTACACCTTGTTGACCTTCGGGGAGGCATCTCTCAACTATAAGTTTAAAAGATGAGTATAATGATCAAAATTCAATAGTGAAGTAAATGAATGAGTCCCATGAACTAAATCTCCATAGTTCAACCATTAGATAAGAGTATGAGTTCCATAGTGTTCTAGAATCACAAGAATGAATGTATTTGATCAAAGATTTCTACAAAAGATTAGGTAACTGCCAATATCATTGATATTAAGGATGTAATAAGTTTGGTGAAAATTGACCTAAGAGTAGGTCTTACATCATATCTAAAGTAGCAAAACTTTGACAGCTTAGAAGTCTAGTTAAAGTACTTGAATGACAAGAATATTTTATAGAAAAGTGCTACCTAGGGCACCGATACAAAAGGCTATTACTGAAACCAAAGGAAAAGATGAGTCAGAAATCTTCTAATAGCGATGGGAATTCCTCGGGCGAACCCTCAGATCAGCCAGTTGACGTACTACGTCCTGAAGATGTCGCTCAGGAGCTCTCCAACGCACCCGAAGTTCTATAACCTCAGCACGGGATGCAGCTAGTTATTGCTGCAGAGTCTCATTGACTCTTCTAGTCCTTTCCATAGCTTCTTCAAGATGGACTATCCGGACCGTGTTAATGCCTGAGTTAGCATCAATTTCCACGATTTGGCCGATAGCTTCTCTACCTTGCTTAATATTCCGAGGAATCCTGCGGACCATAATGGGAAGGACTCAGTTAGCAGAGCCTCCTTCGCTGAGATTGTAAAAGCTTCGGCCTCCATTGAAGGGTAATGGTTGACCCTACTCATCACTCCATCGATTCAAGATTGTCTCCCACAAGGGTGTGGGACCTTGAAATGCAGGTCGAGGGTTGAGATTTGGGTTCTGAACTACTTGAGGTAGGTTGTCGACTTCTGGTTCGGAGCCGGAACCATCCGAAAATCCTTCTGCGAGGTGATCATCCATAGGGATTGGATGGCCATCTTCTAGATCATCATCCATCCATCCAGCATTTCCCTGATTTTGGAAGTACGGGTCTCCGGGGACATGGAATCCAACCATGATATCTACGCAAGAAAAGGAGTATAAGAAATAATTAATAGGCGTACTAACTAAAATAATTATAAGATGATCATTATTAGTTATTCCAATGTTTGCGTAGTGCATACCAGTCATATGTAATCATAACAAGATAGACCTTCGAATAAGTGGTCCTAACCCTAAGTCCACAACCAAACAAGGAACAGGAAGTAAAGCAAAGATCACAAATTCTAAGTCTATGCCACCATAGTCACATATAACCATAGTGTATCCACTCAGCAACTATTCACATACTAATAAAGGCCTGTTTAGTTCTCAAATAAGTAATTATAGTAACACCAAGTACTCCTATAGTATTTTAAGTTTATATTATGTTATAATGTTCTCATTGAAGTAGTGTTGGTAACTTCTTAGACTTGTTGATACATCACAACGATTCTCGGCATATGCTAATCACTTCTCGGACCAACATAGTTGATTAGGCTATGTCATTACTAGCACTGACCATACATCCCTGAGCTTCCTTGTGATGTTCAACAATCGTAATACTTTTGTTATGTTCTATTATGACACTGATCTATAGTAAGTATGTAGGTATGTAACTATGTATACTTCTAGTTAAGTATATTCATACTTAAAAGTATAAACTCTTGGTCAGAGTATTTTATTCCCATTGTGTTTATAGTTTGTATATCTTTTAAGGGTTGATATACCCGATTCACTATAAACAATGCTTTGATACCAATCTGTCACACCCCAAAACCAAGAATGGCGGAAACGTTATGGGGTGGAGGACTTCATGTACAATATCATAACAATGCAAAGTAGTAAATAAGCAACAACATCATCCATTGCATTAACAGTATAATTTCATACAAGTGTGTTCTTTAATAGTAATAAGACACCAAAAATGAATAATCAAAATAAAATACGAGTCTTGAAGTTGCTCCGTCTTTTCAAAACCTGTTCATCGGTATCTGTCTACTGGTGACCTGAGAATACAAGTTATTTTGAAAGCGTAGATCAGCACTTAAGCTGGTGAGTTCGTAAGTAATTAGTGTCAATGTTTGTATAAGTTTTATGAAAATGTTTGTAATTGAAGAATTTATATGTTTAAAAACTTCTAGAAAATCCTATATTTTCTACTAGTATAAAAAGTAGTTTTCTACCATGACCCAACTGCATTGTATGTTTGTTCCTTTGTAAAAGTGAATGCTTTTCCCAAGTGTGACTATCATTACCAAAATATAGTTTTATATTACCCTTTATGTGAGAAGATCACAATTTGAATATAATGGAAAAATGTATATGTGTACTGCAGTATTATTTGTATTAATCACTGAAGTAATAACTATCTTAAAACCAATGGTTTAATTAAGGCAAAATGTCATATGATTGTTACCATACTAATCTGACTATAACATGACAATGAAAGACGTCAGAAGAAATGACATTTGGCACCCGTAGACTTGCAAGTCCCACTGTAGCGAACATCAAAGGTGTAGGATACTCAATCCAGTATAGATCTATATGCAAACTCATGCTCTCCCTCCAAGAGATTCTGGTTACAAAACATTACATAACGAAATGGTCGATGTGTCGTGAACTAGTATCACACATTATGTTATCTCTGAATCTTGTTATAGTATACTTACTATAGTAATAGTATTCTATGTATAGTATTCTCTGTAGAGCATCCTTTTTATATTATTCTCTTTTATAGTAGTCTCTGTCTAGTATTCTCTGTTATAGTATTCTCTGTTACAGTATTCTCTGTTATACTATTTGTATATGGTTGTATTCTCCTAAACTATACGTATTATAGTTTACTAGTAAATTCTGTATATGAATAGATGAATGCATACCTTTGCTACCCAAAGGTACTGAACTTATCGAATAGAAATTTTATGTCTACATATGTATACATAATATATATCTAATATTTAGACGACCTTCGGACAACTGGCCAATACCCTAAGTCCACATCCAAACATGGAAAAGGAAATAAAGCGAGCTAGCAGTCCTAAGTCCTTTAAACATTATGTATATAACTATACATATATATACATGCTTTTGACAGTATATATAAGTTAAAAAGAGGTTTTATAATACATTTAAAGAGTTTTGAAAAATAAATAAACAATGACTTGATGTCAGTTTCAAAAAACAATTTAAAAGTAGTTTGTTTTGAAACACAGTTTGAAGTACATGAAATCCTTGTTTGAAACACAGTTATAAATCGCATGTGATTGATCGTATAACTAGCATGATTTCTACTTGTATCCCCCCCCCAATAAAAGCATCTAAAATCATTTAAAAGATAAGTTAAGGGGTATGAACTCACCTGAAGTGAGTGATGCGAATGTAAGATCGGTAAAGGATGCTAAGTGTCAAGTGAAGACTTGGGCACACACAGATCCTATTTAACATATAATGACACATACATGCTTACAATTAGTGTTTATAAAAATTATTTAGATAATGGAACAACCTTAGGGATTAGGAAACACTTGTACTGAAGTGTTAAACCACTTAGGGTTGCATATAAGGGGTGTAGGGCCTCACTTGGGAGTTTATGGTCCATATGGTATGAAC
This sequence comes from Lactuca sativa, assembly GCF_002870075.4. NCBI lineage: Eukaryota > Viridiplantae > Streptophyta > Magnoliopsida > Asterales > Asteraceae > Lactuca > Lactuca sativa. The sequence goes on along the minus strand of NC_056630.2, from coordinate 88,221,156 downwards.
CATTTGAGTTTATGGCCCAAAGACCATTTCCTCATGCGTTTATATCCGTAAACTTATGGTACTAAGTATCAAGTTGTGGTTTAAGGTCTTATAAGTCCATATGAATTGTTCTATGATCAATTCTAAGCCCTAGGAAGGAATGGTGGCACCATTGCACCACTAACTAGTGTTCACGGCCTAAGGACCATTTCCCATGAGTTTACGGCCATAAAATCATGGTATCTTGTACCAAATCAAAGTTTACGGTCCCTATCTTTTGATAGAAGTGTTATAGACTTTATCCTAAGGCTTGAGAAGAGATTAGGGCTCATTTGGAACCTTAAATAGAGTTTACGGCCCAAGAAGGTTCCTTGGCCGTAAACTCCCTTTTCATCATGTTTTCTTGATGAATTCTAAGTGTAATCTAGTTTATTTAAGCATAGAACAAGCTAAGACAAGAGTAATTACAGTGTAGAAGCTTGAAAGGGTGCTTAAGGCTCAAGAACACTAGTGTGTGTTCTTGGTGTTCTTGGTGAAATGAAGAACACTTGATTATCTATCAAATGAAAAGATTTCACGGATGACATCATACACATACACTAGATAATGAAGTTTATTAAACAATCAAGGAAGAATAACACTTACTAAGTTGAAGATCTAGTAATGATACTTGAGAGAGAAATGGTTCATAGACTTTAAAATGGTTGAAAATGACAAAAATGACAAGTGTCACCTTTATACCTTGGAGTTTATGGATGTAAACTCCATGTTAGGGCCGTAAACTCCAAACTCTTGGAGTTTTTGAGCTAAAATTATGCATAGTTTACCCTAAAGTATCCTCTCTCCAGTTATCTCTTGCAGTACTAAGCTTTAGAACACCCAAACTGACTCCACAACTGCTAAAATTTAGCAATTCAAAGTTTGACTTTGATTGAATGCAGGGATTGATATAAGATAGAAATTTCGAGTTGTCACATAAAGGCACTCTTACATCCATTTGGTGAGCCTTGATGTTGTTATGTGCCGCATGTGCCAAGAGCATGTGTAAGGCCTCCATTTGGGCTACAGGGGCATAGGTTTCATCGTAGCCAACGCCTTTCATTTGACTGTACCCCTTAGCAACAAGTCTTGGTTTGTTCCTTACCACTGCACCGTATTTTTCAAGCTTGTTCTTGTAAAACTATCTAGTACTAATGATTATGTGGCCTTTCAGCTTCGGTACTAACTTCCACACCTTGTTTCTTTCAAACTTTGCTAGTTCTTCTTGCATTGCGGTGATCCAATCGGGCTCCATGAGTGCTTCTTTTATGGTTCTAGGCTCGACTACAGACATGAAGGCTGCGTAATGGCACTGTTCCGTTAGATCACTAGAAGATCGAGTTTGTACACATGCGGATGGGTTGCTAATGATTTGACTAGGTGGGTGATCCTTTGTCCAAATGTGAAAGCGAGATTGTTGCTTATCAGCAGCTGTGCTAGAAGGAATATCTTAAATGTTGGAGCATTCTACTATTAGGGAAGGTTGTTTCCCCTCAACCTGAGAGCAGCCCGCAGAAGTATCTTGGACTGTAGGAGCTTCAACTATAGCTAAGAAAGGAGCTTCCCCGGAACTGCGGATGGGAGTTCCCCATGGACTGAATATGGTTCCCCCTAGAAAGATGAATGAATGATAACCTTTAAATCTTATCATGTGTCAATGTTCTTAATTTCTTCATCTTTAGTGTCCGGAGGAGCAGTTGGTTGAATTGGGACTCTGCGGGTAGAGATCGGACCTGTATCTTCTAGTACTGGAACCTGGATGATTGTTGACTGAACCGGAGTCGTACTTTCCCCCCTCAACAAGTGAGGTGGAAGTGTTGAGTGACAATTTTTCATAGAGAGGCGGATTGGATACTTTAACATGTTGTTGTTGAGCTACCAGAGACACCAGGATTACATAAAGTTGTGTTGTTTCTATAGGGTCAAAAAGATCACCATAGTTATCTTCAACTATGTTTAGGGGACCCGAGGAGTTTGGCATATCACTCTCCAGGATGAATTTGTTTTCAGTGGAAGGAGTAGTGTTGCCTACATAATAGTCATCGAATTTAACATTGAAGCTTTCGGCTATCATCCTTGTGCATCTGATGAGAACCCAATAGGCCACTTTCTTGGTTGAGTAGCCAAGAAAAAAGCCTTCATCTGACTTGGGTGCAAATTTGTTAAGATGATCCTTGTTGTTAATCATAAAACATTTGCAACCAAAAATGTGGAAGAATCTGATGTTTGGTTTTCGGTTGTTCAGGCCCTCATATGGTGTTTTCTGTAAACGCTTGCAAATGATGCTTCAATTTTGAACAAAGCATGTAGTTGCCACTGCTTTGGCCCAGAAGTATCGAGGAAGGTTGGCAAAATTTAACATTGATCTAGCTGTTTAAACCAATGTACTATTCCTTCGCTCTACAACTCCATTTTTTTGCGGTCAGTAGGGAGTTGAAAAGTTGTGACTGATGCCTTGTGAAACCAAGAAACTATTTAGGAGCTGATTAGTGAATTCGGTTCAATTGTCATTTCTTATTATTCTTACAAGTAGCTTGATTTGGAGCTCGATTTCTTTAATGAAGTTAATCAAGATCTGCGGTGTATCTGATTTGAGTGTCAAGAAGAAGACCCAAGTGAAACGAGTATAGTCATCAACTATAACCAGTATGTATTTCTTATCATGAAGACTGGCTATGGTAGATGGACCGCCGAGGTCAATATGAAGTAACTCCAATGGATCAATAATTGAAGAATCGATAATCAGTGGATGGCTACGCTTTGTTTTCTTTCCACACTCACACACTGGGTAGAGAGAATCATTGTTGTATTTCAGAATAGGAAGACCACGAACAAGTTCTTCGGTGACCAAGCTGTTGATATACCGGAAGTTGAGAAATGCTAGCTTTTGGTGCCATAGCTAACTGACTTCGGATACAGCTTTGGATAGAAAACACAACTGTGGTTTCCCAATGATCAATGAGACATCCAAAGGGTACATTGTACCTTTGGATATAAACTTAACCAAGCAGGTGCTTCTATCACTCGTCAAAATGTGGCAATGCGTACTATCAAACTCAACTCTATGACCAACTTTGCACAATTGACCCACACCGATCAAATTAAGCTTGATACCTTCAACATAACCAACATTTTGAATTGAGAACTTTCCCGTAGTCAAAACACCATAACCTCGGATGATTCCATTTAAATTGTTACCGAATGTGACATGTCCACCATTACATATAGGCCTAGAATTGTGAAGGTATTCTAACCTTCTGGTCATGTGCAAGGAGCAGACACTACCAATTAACCACTCCTCTTCTTGTTCCTCCTTGAACATTGCCTACAATATTAATGATTTAGTTTGGGCACCCAAAAGAATTTGGAGCCCGAAGACAAGATGGAATTTTTCTGACTTGGTGCATGCACATGAGTTACAGTGACCAGTTTCGTGTTACAGTTTAGACCTAGTCATGGGTACTTTATAACTTTAGGAATGTTACGAGGTTGAGTTGGACGTGATGTTCTCAAAAGAAAAAGTCCAAAAGAAAGAGGCTTTATCCAGAAGTCGGGATTGCTCAGCGGTCTGGAGGGTGTGTTCTCATTCTTTTGTCCGGACAAAAAGTCCAAAAGAAAATTGACTTTTGGCTGCCGAATCCTTTTGACTTGAAATAGTGTTTACACATGAATTTCTCTAAGGTTTTGACTTAAGAAGTGATTGATATGACTTTCAGACTTAGGAGTTGGCAAAAGACCTTTCCATTTTGGATCTTTAAGGAATAATTTTGAAAAATATACCTTTGAAAAGATGTGACTCTTTTTTGGGATTTTGCAAGAGAGTTTGAAAAACTTTTTATTACTGTAAACTCCTTTTTGTCTGATTCTTTGAATGTAGTGATTTTCGAACGATTTTTGTCATTGTTGGGTTTTCCTAAATTCTTTTTTGTTTTGAAACCTTGGGATGTTTGAAATTGTTTTTATGTTTATCATCCCACTTTTTGTTTCGAGACTTGAGATGCTCCTTAAAAGCCAATTTTGCGTGAGTTTTTGGAAAACCGCAGTCAGAATGTTTAACTGTGGTTTTTTCAGAGTTTTTGACTGTTTTGAAAAACAAGGGCTGGAATCATCTGAACTGGAAAGTTCAGGGTTTTGTGAACATTGACCAAACTCAGAATTTCCAATTGGTAATTCATGATGAATGGGCTGAATGGTTACTATAGTTTTCACTGCGGTCTGCGGTAAGGATGACTGGACTACCGCAAAATAAGTCAAAGATGGGTTTTTGTTGTGATACTTTACGGAAGTTAAAGATGGACAATCATTGGCTTATTTTGGTCCTTCCAAAACAATTTCTTCGTCAACCTCAGAGGATCAATGAGAGTTGGGACGATTTGTGGTAGTGACAGGTATGGAATCTGGGGATTCAGGGAGAATTTCCTAAATAAAAAAATTGTTACTCAGTTCGTGAAGCCTACTAAAGTGACATCTAATGTCTTCGGGGAATGTTTTGTCATTGACAGGGAACTGAAACTCTCAATCCGGAGGGACATATGGATGGTTTTGGTTAAATCGAGGTGATGAGTCCTTTATGGTTGAAAACCCATTGGACCAACCCCATTTATATGTGTTATCTACAGTTCCATTATTCACAAGATTTTCAATAGCCTCACTTTCATTAAACAATTTTTCGATTAAACGATTTAAGCATACATTTTTCTTTTGGGCTAAATCCCTTTGATTCAAGGATATCCCTAACTGAGTTTCACACAACATCCTAGCATCCTTTTCTAATACTAAGTCCTTCTGTAACATGGCAGCTTTGAGTCTCTTATCTTCTAGTCATCCTCTCACATGAAACATTTCTTGGGATGCTATGTTCTTCTCATCTAATGCCTTGTTATAGTCTGAATGGACGACAACACAAGTGTCATTAATTTTGTCCAAAAAGGGTGGAAAATCATGCATGTTGTAATTATTACATTGGATCATGAGTTTTACCTGTTCGATGATGCATAAAGTTCCATCTTTCGCCATGAAGTAGTAGTTTTTCTCCAGCTTTGTTGATCCATCCTCATCATCAGTTGCCATCATGCATAGTTTTCCTTTGCCCTTGATGTTCTGATCTTCATCTGCATCTCTGGAAGACCACACTTGATGATCCCTCCTTACTTGGGCTACGTATGCCCTTGCCTTTTCTTTCTCTTCCATCTCCTGAGCCATTCTCAGATAGAATGCTTTATCTTTCACAACATTGCCTTTGTAGTCTTTAGCAAATTGATTTTCTTTGTTGCATTTATGACAGATAATAAACTCATTTTTATCTTCTGTTGAGGTACCGGAGTCACTTAACTTGATGGACTGCGGTGCCTCTTTCGGTTGATGAGTGTTTTGTGGTTACGGAGGCTGGTGAGGGTTTATGAGATATCGAGAATGATTGTTTTACGGATTGCAGCTACGATAGAAGGGTGGTTTGGTAAACTACTGATTTTTAAAAAAAGAGGTTGGTGGTAGCCTATTGAATTGTTGGCTAACTAAGGCGATGACATTTTGAAATTCTTCTTCATCATCATATTCTGTATCGGCTTCATAGGATTGCGGCAGGTTGTCACATGAGAGTGGATATGGTTTATATGATTGGGTGGTTTTGCTTTGAGGGGTTTGAGCTATGAGAGCAAGTGGACCTCCGAAGGCTGCACAATCTTTGAGGAGTGTGAATTTTCCTATCTCCTTCGACTCTCATCTTTGTTGTAGTCCAGCGCTTACCCAAACAGTTGAGAAACGGAAGGTTTGTTTCATGATTGCTTCGGATGGTGCCAACATTTGACAACTTGGTGAGAATAAGATTAAATCTTTTGAATGAGTCTTCAAGAATTTCACCTATATGATCTTTGAAGTTGTTAAAATCGGTGAGAGCTGTCGTGTGTTTTCTTGTCATGAGCTTGCTCAGAACCTTCATATAAGTTTGTGAGAACATCCCATATTCCCTTGGTTGATTTGTAGTTGATGATGATGTCAAAGTTGTTTGGGGCCACTCCATATGAGATTTCATAGAAAGCTATAACATCACTTTCCATCTTATCAAGATCATCTTTAGTGGGACGATTCATTACAACTTGACCTCCACCCAGTCTAGCTTGAGCACCATCATCTTGAATAGGAGTGAGAATAGGAACATGAGGTCATTCTTTTACAGATCTCCATACATCTCTCCTAAGTCTTTTCAGATACGTCTCCATTCTTTGAGACTAGTGGTGATATTCGCTTGCAACGAGTATTGGGGCTCGGTTAGAAGCACCAAAAGTATTGGAAATTTTAAGTAATAAAGCTTGTGCCATTTCCTTTGTTTTATTTTTTTTATGATTTTTATAAAAAAAATGAGCTTTAGTGGTATAGAAGGCTTTTCAAAATCAGAGTTTCATTTAAAAAGTAACCACTTTGGCTTTGATACAAATTGTTGAGAGAAGAACTTTGGGAAACACTTGAACAAACGTTAGTACAAGATTATAATTGCGAAACGTTAGTTGCGGAAACGTAAAGTGCTAAAAAGTAAAGGAAATGTAAATGACATGTTATAACAAGTAAACACCAAACTAATACAAAACACGGTTTGCATTCAAACACGAGTTAGTAAGTGAGATCAGTTTAAAGTAAAGAGGATCTTCGATGATGATTAGTAAGTAAGATAGAGATATGAGAAATAATCTTTATATTTTTAGGAGCAGGATAAAAGCTCATAGTAGAGAAGATTCAATAAATGAGAAGTAGAATTGGAATTAGAAGTGAATTCAAAAGTGAGATTAGAAGTGTTTGATACAAAACATGAGCAATCTATTTGTAGAGCCTCGAAAACTTACATTCAGAATAAACAATTAATAAAATACTAACTAAATGGCCATATAGGGTCCATTGGATAAACAGATGCTATCACACTAAGTCAGTACATAATTCTTCATTGTGATTCACTTCATGATTGCGGTAGCAAAGGAGTAATTGTGGTAGGGAAAAGAGTTGCGGTAGCAAACACGTTGCGGTAGACAGAGATGATTCTGGATGACCTGAGTTTAAGAGGGTCACTTTTTTTTCTTTAATAGGAATTCCCAACACCACTCAGCTCTATTAATTATTTTCTTCTTTGACTTCTATGAAAACACTTGTATCATCGCCGACCACCGCCTTTTTCCATAATCTTCCTCCTCATCTGACCTCCCCGTCCAATGACAAATTTCTGCATATAGGAAATTATTGACTTTTCTTTGTGGTAATTATAAACACAATAAACATATCAACGCTTTGGTTGTGAAAATTTTGTATTATATGTGATGGGTTTTCTTGGTTACAATAAAAATTAATCAAACACAATTTGCACAACAAAATTTCACATTAAAAATTTATGGGCACATGCAACCTAGTGACCTATGATTTTTCTCTTAATAGCAGCGTACTTTGAAAACTAATATAATTAACCCTAAGTAATTACATGAAAGAAATCATACCTTTTAGTACAATCAAATATACTAACTCTTGAGTTCTTCAAATGCTCTATGGAAAATTAACATCCAATAGTGTGAATGTCTCTAATGGTTCACACCCAAAACCCTAGAGCAGTAAAACATGAAAGAGAGAGAGAGGATACAAGATGAAAATCAGATTTCATCTTCCTTGGAGGCCTAGAAACGAAAATGAAAGGTTAAAGGGTCCTATTTATAGTTTAGGTAACTTGCAGATAAATCCGGATTTGAACAATTAGATATTAGATTTAATCCCCAATTCAAATAGTTTCCTGATCAGCAACCAGGTGGCTTCCAGAAACCCCAAGAAACTCCTCCAAAACCGTTCATTCTGATGGAGGATTTTAGACTTCTTCTTTTGTTCAACTATTAAAAAATTACAAATTCACAATTTGCACATTTAATTTATTTCAACTAGTCCTGAATTAATTCTAGATTAATAATTAATCAATTCCAATATTTCTAATTATTTCAGAATTAATTATTAACTATTTTCAATTAGTACATTTTAGTTATGAGGGCAACCAAATAAAAATTTACTTTTATTCACTAAAATTATACCAATTTAGTTAAGGCCTTAGACACTTTAATCCAACAGTCTCCTACTTAGATAAGTCGTCAAGTACAATTACAAGTATATGCTTTCAATAACCAGTAAAGTGTGTTTTCCATAGCCATTTCAAACTCTGAAAAAATCAAATGTTAGCCCTAAGACAAGTGATCAACTATTCCTTCATTTTACAAGATATCATATAGATATGAGACATGTGTAACATCCCAAGTTCAGGTACACCTTGTAACCATTGACCTTTTGAGTACTTTTCCATTTTAGCCCTTATTGAGGAAAGGTGGTGAATGAGTACGCTGGGCGTACGCGAGTGTACGCTCAGCGTACTCATGTGCATGCTTTTGACGTGGAACCCACCTAGTATGTTGGGCGTACCAGAGGGTACGCTGAATGTACAAGGCCCAGATTGATAACCCTAATTTAGGGTGAGTCCCTTATATAAAGGATATGATGGACTTATTCCTGGCCACCATTCTCAGAAAACAAACCCTCCTAAGCACTAACGTTCATTCATAGAGCTTCTGAGTGCATTTGAGAGCCTTTGAGAGTCTTTCTGTGTTCTTGAAGTGAAGGAGAAGCTTTGGAAAAGAAGGAGTGAGAGTCTAGGCCCTTGGATCTGAGCATACCTGTGTTGGGAGTAGAGGTATAAAGCTTCAAGCTTTCTCACTCTTTTGAATTGTGCATCTTAGTAGAGTATTTTAGGGTTTTGTCACAAAAGTTGGAGACTTTATGAGATATTGAGCTCCAGAGACTATGATTAACTCCTTTGAGTGTATTTAGTGGTGTAGTGTCACAAAAATCCAGTCTTGAACGTAGGAATCAAGCCATGCATGAAATATGAGCTTTTTGAGATAAGAGAGTGAGTGTTTTGTGTGTTTGTGACCATATCAGCCATGCAAAAGCTTAAAGTAACTGACTTTATAGAGTAAGAGCTATTAGGGAGTCTAGATCAGTGATATGAGCCAAGGTCTTAACTGAAGGGTCTAGTTTATGGTTTGGGCTAGGCTATCTGATGTATAGGTCTTAATGGGTCTTTTGTCATGTAATAGAGTTTTTTGGAAGTGTTTACAACCAAAAGTCTGTTTATAGCCGTGAACAGGTTTACTGCCGTAAACCAATTTACGACCAGCCTTTCCCCTATATATACGGTGTGTCTGAGTCCGTTAAAGGTTGTTGTTGTCGAATCATAGTGTTGACGGTCTATGTGTGTGTGTCCAGGTTGTTGGTTTAATCTTCTTCTACTCCATTCTAATCTTGTTTGACTGTTATTTGTTAGATCACTGGTTTGGATCCTAGATTACAGGGCCTTTCAATTGGTATCAAAGCAAATCCAGTGTCAAAACAATCTTCAATCGTGTTCACGGTCAAAATGAGCTCAGATTCATCATTGTTCTAGGCTTGATTTTGTGTTCTCATAGAGTAGAGCATATTGTAGAGAGAGAAACTAGAGAGAAGGATAGTGTGTGTGTGCATCACTTGTAAGGATCTTCATTCATATCATCAATACATAAGATTCATCTTATTCTTCTTCTCCTTCTTCTTCATTTGATATTGTGTACTCGTAGCAAAAGGGGATCAGATCTGCAAAAAATTCGTGTTTTCATCAAAATCTAGGTATTTACGGTCAAGAGTTCACGGCCGTAAACTCCATTCACAGCCATAAACTGATAATCTTCAGTGACCGTAAATAGTGTATCTTCAGAAACCGTAAACAGTAGATCCTCAAAGACCAGAAATTCCAACCGTAAACTCCTCAACCAGAAAATTACCTTAAAGTGTGTTTATGGTCGTAAACTAGTCTTTTGATATTAAAGTTTGTTTTTCAAGTTATTAACCCAACAATTCATCTTGAAATGTATTTCATAATGGGAACAACCACACGTATTGCTCGCTTGTTATCTGCCGAAGGGTTCCCGGAATGGAAATACAAAATCGAGAAATACATCAAGATGAAAGATTTTTAAATTTTGCGTAGCATTCTCAAAGGACCAGTAAGAATCACTACCACTCTTGCGAACGGAAAACTGATTGACAAAGTGTATGTTGATTACACTTATGAGGATTTTGAAAAGGTTGAAGAACAGGAAAGGGCACTAGCTACTTTGACTATGGCTTTATCTCCCGATATAGAGCAAGGTTTCAGAGAATATGATTCAGCCAAAGCACTGTAGGAAGCTATAATTGAGGTCTACGAGGGAAATGAAGACATGAAAAAGAGTCGTCAGGATATGTTAAGACAAAAGTTCAATATGTTCAATTATATCCTTGGAGAAACCCTGGAAGCTCAGTTGCAGCAATTTACCACTCTTACGACTGAAATGAGTTCAATCGGAATTTATGTAACTAAATCTGAGATAAACAAAAAGCTGTTGAATTCTCTTCCAAAATCGTGGGATATGAATGTAGCTGTCATCAACAAAACAAAAGATCTCGATCGACTCATTCTGGCTGAAACAATGGCAATCATTAAAGCTTGTGATCTTGATGATAAACAAAGAGAAATCAATCATGCAAATTCATACTCAACCGCTAATCCAGGGATTTCTTCAAACAATGCCTTTTCATCATTTACCTCCTCCCTAAGTCAAGCCTTTGCTGTTCAACAACCACAAAGTCAAACCTTTGTTGCTCCACAATCATCACCAATTTCACCCTTTGTTTCTTCACCATCAATGAATTATCAACAAGTTGTTTCCTCCTCAAAAGCATTTGTTCAATCTCTTGCTCCTAATCCCAAAGAAAATGATGAAAATTTAGCTCTTGCTACTGGAGTTGTCAATTGCTATAATGATTTTGTAGCTGGAGAGCTTCCACCTCAACTATCATTCGTTGTTTTGGATCAAATTCATCCAAAAGATGTTGAAGAAATAGATATTACATGGCAGATTGCAATGGCGGTGTTCAGGACAAAGCAATTTGCAAAGAAGACGGGAAATAACAATTGAGGGATGAATGCAGATAAGAAGGTAGGGTTTAACAAGGGAAAGTTGTGTTGCTACAACTGTCACGAGCCATGTAACTTTACTCGTGAGTGTCTGAAGCCAGACAGAAGGGTAAACAATGATCAAACGATGGTACCCGTTGGAAACAATCGTTGAAATGCTGCTATCAATAGTGAGATTGCAAATCTTGTAGTAGGTGCTCATTCTTTTGACTGGGAGGATCAGATTCAGGCCTTGAATATTTCAGGAACTGAAAATGCTCACTTGGCTCAAATCAATGACAATCCCGTGGAAGAAGCTGAAGTGGACCCAGAGGAAGAAATGATGCAGTTACAATTTGCTTTCATGGTATCTTCTACCTCAGGGCCTGAAAAGAAAGAGGTAAGTCAGTCTTCTTGTTCTCAAACATGCATTGATAATGTTAAAAGTCTTCTTAAGCACATAGAATTATTACGTAGAGAGAACGGACCTGAAATATGAAGGGTATAAACTTAGGAAAGGACAGAAACCTCTAAAATCACAATTAGAAGAAAAAACAAATGACATTAGGAAACTTTAGGAAGAGTATAGCAATAAGTTTGCAAATTATAGTTATTTGACTGGACAACTTGCTGAGTTAACTGCTGAGCTTGACACATTGAAAAATAAATTTCAAAATTCATATTTTAATTTTAGAAAATTTGATGTGTCAAGTGATGTAGTTGCGTCCATGGTAGAACATAGTTTGCAATTTCAAAATAACCAACAAAAGGGTCTAGGATATGATAAAGTGCCTCCTCCTTTTAATCACACATATCAGTATAATCCTTTGACCAGAGAGGAGATTGCTAGAGAGCCTTATCTCAAATATGGCAAACCAGCTGGATTTGTGTGAGGAGGTATTCAGGTTGAAAATACTAATGTTTCTACTTCCCATGCAGATCAATCTTTAAGTCAATCGAAGCATGAAGTTGAAGGATGTGTGTATGATAATAAATTTGTTTAAGAACCTGTTGTTTCTGTTTCACATGATGATACTTTTGTTTCTAATACTAAAATAAACGATGTATCTTGTGATACTTCTGCATCAGATCATGATGACTCAAAATTTTTTGACATATTTGATGATTTCTTTGAGAATACTGATGCTCCTATTTCAAGCACATCCACTTCACCAATCACATAACCTGGTTCACCCTCACCTATCAGACAATTTGATTCTTGCACATGTTCTTGTGGGAAAATTAAGGGTGTCATTAAAGAAAATAATTCAGAGAAAGCCAGTACCAGTTCGAATAACAATAAGCAGATATGTTTCAATTGTGGTACTGCAGGTCACATCGATAGGAATTGTCCTAATAGGGCATTTGTGCATTTCTTGTCACCAAGAGGACAAAACGAGTCTAGAGGAAGGTCTTTAACTAGAAAGTCCTCGAGATGATGATTGGAAGGCTAGCCATAACACGAAAAGGGTAGTTTTTCAAACAAACAAACATGTTTTCAATAATAAAGTCACGAATAGTTTGCCAAAATTGAACAAGTCTAAGCTGAGATCGGTTTCGTCTAAGAGCAAATATGGATCTTCAACCAATTATGGTAGAAAATAAAAATGCTCAAAGCAAAAATGAAAGAAAAATGTTTCAAAACCACCCGTGATTTTTAAAAAACCTAAATACCAGTAGGTGCCCAAATCTACTTCCAACCAGTGATCATCATCCTCTCAAAGTATTTTCAATGACGATTCAAAATCAAAAGGTTCAAAAGATAAAAATGTGGTCGTTAAGGGTCAACCCAGGAATGTAATGACCTGGGTCCCCAAATCTAAATAATCTCGCTCATTTTGTAGGCACAATTGTTGTGGAATGTCGTCAGACCTTGGTATGTTGACAGCGGCTGCTCTCGGCATATGATAGGAGACATCTCCTAGTTGATCAACATTTAAACTTTTAATGGGGAATATGTTTCCTTTGCAGGCGAAGAAGGTGGAAAAATCACTTAGAAAGGAACTGTGTCAAATCGAGTGCTAAGTTTCGAGAACGTCAATTATGCTCCCGAGTTAAAGCATAGCCTGTTAAGCATCTCCTAGATTTGTGACAAGGGTTATTCAACTTACTTCACTGATAAGGAATGTCTGATACTGAAACCAGACATTATCATCCCCGATGAGTGGATTCTTGTTAAATCAAAGCGGGATGGAAATGCATACATCATAGACATGAATAGCAACATTCCTAAACAAGTCACCTGCCTCTTTTCAAAAGTCTCTGAACAAAATTCTATGCTGTGGCACCGAAGATTCGTTCATGCGAATGCAAAGAACCTGAATCGTCTTGTGAAAATGAGATGGTGTGTGGACTTCCTGTTAGAGAAAACCACACCTACCAAAACAGGTCAATTTAATCAGCCAGGTGCTCCAATTATTGTATATAGACTTATTTGGTTCGTTCAATGTCCTTAGCATCAACATAAATTTGTACTGTCTGGTTGTAATTGATGACTTCTCGTGTTTTACATGGGTCTTTTTCTTATCCAACAAAGCTGGGGTATCTAATCTGATTAACAAGTTCATTGTAATGATTGAGAACCAAACAAATCACTGGGTGAAGGCACTTCAAATTGATAATGGAACAGAATTCAAGAATGCGGTTCTTGATCACTTTGGCAAATAAAAGGGAATTTTGCGTCAATATAGTTCCGTTCGCACACCTCAACAAAATGGTGTTGCTCAATGGAGAAATCGAACATTGCAAGACGCTGCAAGGACGATGCTTTGTGACTCCAAACTACCTGTTTTCTTTTGGGCTGAGGCGGTCAACATTGCTTGTTATGTTCAGAATCATGTTTTAATCAACAAAACCCAGATGAAGACTCCGTACGAAATTATCCATGGCCAAAAGCCATCGGTCAGTCACTTCCACATATTTGGCTGCCCTTGCACCCTTCTTCACCTAGAGTCCAACCCGAAATTCAATGCCAAACCCGATGACTGTTACTTCGTGGGGTATGTTGCTCGCACTGTGTATAGGTTCTACAACAAGAAGACAAAGAAGATAGTAGAATCCTTCGACGTACGGTGGTTGAAGGAGAATGAAACGGATGCTAGAGTGGGTCCTGATTGGCTGTTTGATGACACATCTTTACTCAAATCGTTCAATCTGCTTTCAGATGGTTTATGTGGTTCTTCTTCTGGTTCGAAGACTGTACCTGAAGAAGAAGGTGAAGAAGTTGTGTACAGACCACCGATATGTCCCTTTGATTCCTACGATGGAGTCATCTGTTCCAATTACTTGTCCATTCTCTTCAACTCAACAAAACGCTCCAGATGTTGATGCCACACCTCTTACTCCTTTTGAAAGAGAGTTTATGTCCATAGATGCCTCTGCTGCTACTCAAACCTTTATGGAACTACTCTTTCCTGAACAAATTGCTAATGAGTTTTTGGTAAATCCATCGAACGAGATAGGTTCTTCTAAATTAGATCATTCAGCAAATGATGGAGTTATCAACATTCACAATCTTCCCGTTTCACTCAATGATATCAGCCAGGAGATACCTTCAAGAATTCAACGTGATCATCCGATCGAAAACGTCATTGGCCAGCTCGGTGATGGTGTAACAACGCGGAGTCAGAGTAGAGATGTAAATACATCTCTCTACTCTTGCTTCATATCTTAAATAGAGCCAAAGAATGTTGATATGGCTTTGAATGAGCCCAGCTGGGTAGATGATATTCATGAAGAACTGAATCGATTTGAAAAGCTAGGGGTTTGGTTGCTAGTTGAGTTACCAAAGGGCAAGAAGTCCCTTGACACATGCTGGGTATATCGCAATAAGCAGGATGATTCTGGAGTCATAGTGCACAATAAGGATAGATTGGTGGTTCGTGGGTTTAGAAAAATCGAGGGTCTTGACTACACTAAAGTTTATGCTCCGGTGGCTCGGTTGGAGGCTATTCGTATCTTTCTTGCATACGCTTCCTACATGATTTTCACGGTCTACTAGATGGATGTCAAGACTGCCTTCCTAACCTCCTAGGTTCGTTAACTAAAAGTTTCCTAACCACGTTTACAAGTTGGATAAGGCTTTGTATGGACTACATCAAGCTCCTTGAGTTTGGTATACAACTCTCACAAAGCACTTGCTCGATCATGGTTATTCCCGAGGCACAATTGATCAAACCTTGTTCATGAAACATTTTGGTAATGATCAGATTCTAGTTCAAATATGCATTGAGGACATTATCTTCAGGTCCACAAGTCCTAAGCTATGCAAGGAGTATGAAGGCGTTATGAAAAAAAGGTTTGAGACGAGTTCAATGGGTGAAATGACCATGTTTTTGGGGCTTCAGGTCCAACAAAATTAAACTGGAATCCTACTCCATCAAGCCAAGTACGTGGAGGATATGCTGGAGAAGTTCAGGTTCTGAGACGCTAAACCAACACTGACACCGATGACCGAAAGACCCTTGCTAACATCGGATACTGATGGCGAACCCGTAGATCAGACCGACTATAGATTGATGATCAGATTGTTAATGTGCTCGATATCAGGCCAATCCTAAACTTTCACATCTTGACGCTGTCAAAAGAATGTTTCGGTATCTCAAAGCCAACCCAAAACTAGGTCTTTGGTATCCAAAAAATTCTAAATTTGATTTATATGCTTTTGCTGACAATAATTATGGACGCTGTCCACTTCAGGAGGATGTCAATTTCTCGGTGATCATCTGGTACCGTGGCAGTGCAAGAAATAACACATCGTCTCAACCTCAACAGCAGAAGCAGAATATGTTGTTTCCTTTGCTTTTTATTCTCAAGTTATCTGGATCCAACATCACTTGTTGGATTACGGTTTGAACTATCTAGAAACCCCTATTTTTTGTGATAATGAGGCTGCAATTCAGATTGCTAAATACCCAGTCCAGCATTCGAAAACCAAGCACATTGATATCAAAATTCATTTCATCAGAGATTTTTTATGAGCGTTCTCTCATCCGGTTAGAACAGGTTCCCACTGCTAATAATGTGGCAGATCTGTTCACAAATCCGTTTAACAAAGCTCAATTTGATATGCTTGTGAACTTTTTGAAAATGATACACTTTGAGGACTAAATTTTTTTAGGATAGTTTAAATTTGCGCATGTTATTTTCATTCTCACCCATGCACAAATTTAGGGGGAGAGATAAACAAAAACCAAACAAAAATTTAAAATCTCAAAATCCAAAAACATTAGAAAATCATAAAATCAAAAAATATGTTGCTGATAATTTTTGTTTCTAGGTAATGTCCTGGGAAGTGATATAATCATGTGATAACATGCAATCTGAATATGTGTAAGGTGCCAAGTTGAATTGTGTAAGCTCTATGTTCGATGCGTTGGTAGGCACGAAAGCTTTTAAAATGGACTTGACTAGGATCAGATGAGCTTAAGGAATCTAGAGACCTGACAAATCTTGACCTAGATAGTTCCATTTAGCCTGAATATACGATGCTTGGGTAGGTTGAGTAGAGAGATTTACATGGGAATCTATGGATACATTAAATGATCTGTATCTAGAACTGTGGATTAACTTTTCCTCGATGTGCGGACTTTGTCCTCAATTTCGATATTGACAAGGCGATCGGGGAATTCCGATAAATTAGGTCTGTAGAAAGTTATTTTCTTTCTTTCTTACTATCATTCATATGTTACCTCCTTTATGTGATCAAAAGTTCCGACCTGGACTGCAACATATGCAACTATGTCTCTCTGCATCTTCTATATATGCAATTCTTCCTATTTGTCAGCCATATGTTGTGTCCTTTGCATGATTAACAATCCAACCTGGTACACAACATATGCATCATTCTTCTTCTCAATCCCTCTAAAACTCTAGTCAGTCATATGTTTCACCCTCTGCGTGATTGGAAGAGATCCAGCCTAGGTGTACAGCATATGCATTCTAAATCTATCTTCTCTCCTAAGAATTGTCTGTTCACCTAAAGTTAGGAGTATCTTGGAAGTCCTTGATTATTTGGGTATATCAGGAAGCGGGAAACGCGTTCTAATACAATTAAAATTTAACATTTTATAGGTTGTCTGTAGATCTCGCTGCTCAATTTAGTTGGACAACAATATCCTTGGTCGTCGTCAGCTGAATGGTCTTTTAGGAATATTATCTAAGTTCTTAGGATCTAATGTGTTGTCAGATACAGTATATCCTAAATTTGTGACAACCTTTCGTGTTTAAGTGGAGCACAATACCAGCGATCGACCAGATATAGACATGAAGGTAAAGGTACCAATAAGTGGATTAAGGCTGTCTAACAACTTTGATCCCAATATCACAAAAATATTATTAACATTAGTTGAGGTGAAACTAGTGTTAATTCATTTTAATTTCAATTTTATTTTTATTTTTTTATTTTATTTTCATTTTTTCAAATATTAAAAAATTTAATTAAAAAAAAATAATAATATTTTAGTTTGATTTTTAAAATTTGTTTCATTTCATTTTTATTTTTATTTTTTGGTCCTCAAAATGCATTATTTTTAAAAGCCTTTAAATTTTTATTGGGCTTTATTTTTATGCATTGTGTACTGTAGCCCATGGATCTTTTCTTGGGTATGGATTGGGTATATAAGGAGGAGTGTACAGTCAATATCCTTTCCACTCCTCATTTCTTGTTTACAGTCGTATTCTTCTTCTTCTCTCTCTCTAAAAAAAATTTGTGATATGTCGCAAAATTGATCTTTTGAATCCAAAGGTATGCTAATCTTGATCCTCAATAGGCTATTCGTGCATCAAATTGACTTGTATTAAGGATTTAATTGACGAAATTCGAACTGTCGGTGTTTACGGCCAACCCGTTTACGGCCACGAGCTAACGACCAGGTGTATACGGCCATGACTGTTTACGGCCATTGACTGTTTACAATCAATGGGTTGTTCACGGTCATTAACTGTTTACGGCCATGGACCCCTTAATCGTAAACTCAATTTTGGTCAACAAAATTTGATTTTTCATCA
The DNA here is from genome assembly GCF_002870075.4 of Lactuca sativa. NCBI lineage: Eukaryota > Viridiplantae > Streptophyta > Magnoliopsida > Asterales > Asteraceae > Lactuca > Lactuca sativa. The sequence goes on along the minus strand of NC_056630.2, from coordinate 88,203,149 downwards.
TATGTTTCATTTAAGAGTCTAATTAAACTGTTTCAAGTGTAAAACATCAATTTTAAATGTTTAGATAAATTGTTTTCTCACTTGGCTTCGTTTGTGCATGTTAAAATGGCAGATCTAAAATTCGCTGACAATCACAACTTGGCAATTTTTTGGTTGATCCTCCTGTTGCTCATGGAGAGTTCAAGTCAATGATACATGGATTAAGGGAATGTTGCCTGTCCACTGCTCTTACTGTGAATCTAGCAATTTATCAAGGCATAATCAAAGAATTGTGGAGGTCAGCTGACGTAAAGAAAGGAGAAGATGAATATGTATCTGTTGAAACTACTGTAAAGGGATGCAAAATCATCATAACAGAACAATTCATCAGGGACGTTCTGAAACCGATCAAGTTTAGGAACCTCTCAACAAGATGGGCTATGAAGGCGAATTTCCTCCGACAATGAAGAAGTCGCTACCACCTTACTAGAGGTTCTTAGCTCATTTCTTTGTGAGATGCATATCAGGAAGAAAATCTGGTGCGGATGAAATTTCTTTAAGGAACATAGTTTCCATCATTTGACTTGGTGTGGGACTGGGTTTCAACTTCTCCAAGTTCATCCTTAATGAGCTTAGCTCATGTCTTTGTGAGCTGCATATCAGGAAGAAATCTGGCACGAATGAAATTTCCTTAAGGAACATATTTACCATCATTTCACTTGCTGTGGGACTAGGTTTCAAATTCTCCAAGTTCAAGTGTGACATCCCCAAAATCTCGGCCAGAAAAGACCGATTTTCATTTATGCTTTTAAATATTTTCAGAGTAAATCCTTTTGATTTGAAAGAGTTGCGGAATTTGTTCCCAAAACAAAACATGATAAAATAATATTTATCAAAGCATTTCATCAAGAGATGCATTTCATTATATAATCAAAACTCGGGATGTCATGTTCCGATACAGACCATAAAGCATAAACGATAAACATTACAAGTCATTCAACAAATATATACATATACAGACTTGTAAACAAGACAACAAGATGATCCATCCATTTTACGCCCTTGTGCCACTTCCTGTAATACAAATAAAACTGAGTGGGTTAGGCTTGGGAGCCTGGTGAGCATATAGGGTTTCAACCCACAATAAATAAGTTATATTTAATTTCACCAACCAATCACTATCCCGATTACCCATTCCCGTTATCCTCACTTTACGTCCCTAAAACAACTATCTCAAGGGACCTAATCTAGGATTTTCATCGGGACGGACATCACTGCGAAGGGGTTTCCTCAACAATAGATATCCTAAAGGCAACCATGAGGGGGATAGAGTACACCGGTGAACACATCGTTCACAAAACCTACAGGTTATGAACCTGCTAGCGTTCCACTGGACTGTCTAGAAAGAGTCTGTGGTCGTTATCCATACTCCGCTGAATAACTAGATCAACAACAACAACAACATTGAGGCCTCTCATCTGTTTATTACACACCAACTATCTACCCATGTTCTACCCAACATATTAGTAGATAAAATATATATTTTCATACGTAGTTTAAAGAAAACCTGTATAGGATGCTTTAATCAACACATATATCACATAACAGATGAGGCACACACACATATAACACATATCTCATAAAGAAATAAGCAGATCTATAAGATAGAAGAGAGTGAATAATCATTCACACATAACACAACCAAATATATACACATAACACGTATTTTTATATAAAATACTTCGTATTATTTTATTAGAAGAAATAACTATACACTCACATCCCGTATTCTTAAATACGTTTAACGATTACTTGTATAATATCGCGTATTGAAAAGGGACTATACACTCACTTGATCAGAAGACGATCCGACAGCACTACGGCTTATAGAAGTAGTAATCCACAGCAGATCTGGAAGATCTCCTCGAAAATCGAACTTCTCGCGGGCAGAGCTTCGACTCGGGAACCGCGCTTCTCGGGATCTTCGGGATCTCGGGACTTGCCTCGGGGCTAGAGTATGATACCGGGACTTCGGGATATGATTGGCACGCAAATCAAGGCAAAACTTAGAGAGAGAGAAGAGTTTGAACAAGAGAAAATGGCTGAATTCGACTTCTATTTATAGGCTGAGGGTCTGGGATTACGCGGGGCGTAATCTCAAATTACGCAGGGCGTACTCAGTATGCGGGGCGTACTCGGTTACGCGGGGCGTACTTTGACGTCACTGCATGCATCGATCTGTGGCACTCGAGTATTGGTCAAACAAGTTGCATCCGACTGAGTACGCGGGGCGTACTCAATTACGCAGGGCGTAATTGACTCGTCGAACTTCTAAATTGCGTAACTTTCGCATACGAGCTCCGTTTTCGACGTTCTTTATATCCACGCGAAGGTCAGACCATACTCTACAACTTTCATTTAGACTCCGTCGGCTAATTTTGACTTTTATTTTTATTATTTATTTTTAGAAGGCCGGGACAGAAAAACTTCGTTATAAATTCATAACTTCTTCGTTTGACGTCCGTTCTCGCCTAACTTTTCATCGTTTCGCTACTAACAACGAGATCTTCGATTCTCATTTAGATTGCTTCGGCTAACAACCGCTCGATCTCAATTCGAGTATTTCAGGCTGTATACCGCTAAGCCGAAACTTCGATAAATCATAACTTCCTCATACGAAGTCAGATTTGGGCGTTTTATATATATTCGGAAACCTCGTTTCGACTACTACAACATTAACCAAAGATATTAAGTTTATTTTACACTTAAATTTTGACGCTTATTTTTATTCTTAATTAATCAGACCACATAATTAAGCAATTAAGCACAAAACACATAATACTCAAATAATACATTCTTATTATTTCAAAACGGGTTACAAAGGTTAACCTAGACTATTATATTGCTAAATATGGCAAGCCCGGAAACACAGGCGTTACATCAAGCTTGACGATCTGATTGTAAACATCAAAGGAAAAATAAGGGACAAGTTCTTGAGGTATCCAAGGTTCATTCAAGTGTTCATCAACGAGCAATTTCCTATGATGGTTAATGAAGGAGAAACTCTAGACATGAAGTCTCTTGGGCCAAACTGTTGGGTAGCAGATTTATTTTGTATTGCGTCATTGGGCTCGGTTAATAGTCCAAGTTTTGCACTCCGGTTTGGGCCTGTCCAACCGTGAGCTTGTAGGGTTTACTATATAATAATGTGCTTGCATGCATGTTAGGGTAACGATCTAGAAGACGATAGCGATTACGATAGTTCACAGTTTAGTTTCTTTATCGTTCTTGTAAACCCTTTAATCCTCTACAATAGAAGTTCTTTATCGAGCTCTTCTGAGGATTGTTTATTAATCATTCGACATTGTTTGATCCATTATTGTGTTCTTGCTATTTACTTGTTTATTTCTTTACCTGTTTTATAGATCTAATCGATCTTCAAGTTAGTTTTTAACTTATCAATTGGTATCAGAGCAGGAGGCTGTGTAATCGATACACTTCTTTTCTGTGAAAAAGGTTTTGATTAGGGTTATTCCGCAATTACTGATATTTATTGAGCCGTTATCTCATTATTGACGTATCTCGATATTTATTGTTTTGCCCTAATTTGTTTTATTACAAGTCTGATCTTTGAACAGGTTTTTCGATCAATTATGGACGAGTCGCAATCGAATCCCATCAATATTTCGAACCGCATTGGATCAACAACGAAGATTCCTATCCTGTACACCCATGATTATGAAATCTGGGCGCATCACTTTGAAGATTATGTTATAGGATCTGAGGATAATGGATACCTCATCTGGGAAGCAATCTGTAATGGACCTTTTTCTCATTCAGCAACTTCAAGGATTATTAAAACTGAAAAGGAGTATAATGATCTTCTGAAAGATGTTAAAGATATTGCGCAAGATGAAAAGGATAAATTTCAGTGCAATATCAAGGCGTTAAGATTGATCAGATTCGCCCTTCAGTCCGATACTTTCAGGCTGGTGAGTTCATGCACGACGGCAAAAGAGATATGGGACAGGCTACGTGAATTGTACTCTGCAGACGAAGATCTTGAACACTCCATTCAAACCTTACTCTTGTCTGAGTTTGGTGAATTCAAGCAAGGAGCCGAAGAAACTGTGACCCAAACGTTCGATCGCTTCAATCATCTTCTTAGCAAGATGATCAAACATGACATCGAAAGGAAGCTTATTGAGCAGAAGGTTACATTTTTGAACGGTCTCAGATCCGAGTGGAGAGTAGTTGTGTCCACAATTAAAGCGCACGAGCAATTTAAATCCTACTCTTTGGCGAAACTGGTGGGCATCTTGAAATCTCAGGAGAAGATCGTGTTGCGGGAGAAGAATGTGGTTTCAAGCCTAGGTTCGTTGGCCCTCCTGTCCAAAAGCAAAGCAGTGATGGAGGACGAAGACCTCAACTTGGATGACTATGACCTCACTTCTGAGGACTATGCAATGATGGTATCAAACCTCAAGAGGTTCATCAAGAAGAAATTCCCCACTAACAAGAACCGAAATTGGCAGGGGAGTTACAGTTCTGAAAAGGTCAAAAATGAACCGAAGGCTGAAGAATCAAAGAGGGAACCGAAAGCTGAGGGTGATTCTGGAGTAAGCTGCTGTTATTGTGGAGGAAAGAACCACTATGCAAAGGATTGTGTCCTCAAAAAGATGGCAAAGAAGGATGAGGAAAAGGATGAAGAAGCTTTGTTGCAGAAAAAGCTGGATGAAATTAGGCAGAAGAAATCTACCGCTAACCCTTCTATGAATGCTCTAATTGTGCAGGGTTCAGTTGCTGATGACGAGTTCGGTGGCGTAGAGGTTTGGTCAACTGACTATGAAGATGATGAAGTGAGGAAGCCATCTCATGGAAAGGCTTATGTGGCTAAAGCAGAAAGCGGTGGAGGAAGGTGCTTGATGGTGTCTGACATATCTCAGATGAGGGGATATAACACTGATGGAGGGAATAATGAACCGAAGGAGCAACAAGATTTGTGCTTTACAGCTAAGTCGCTTGCATGCAGTTCAACGAACTTGACGAACTGATCAAGAAGGTACAATCCATCTTTGTCTCATTTAAAGTCCCACAAAGCTCATATGAAAAAGAACTAAAAACTGTTAATTCAAGAATCTCTCATCTAGATAGTAGTCTAACTCAAACTCGAGTCACCTATTCTAACCTAACTGACCAATTAAGCAGGGTGTCTTCGAAGAATGAGGAAAGGCGGATGTGGATCGAACTGAAGGAGTCAGAATTAATCAAAATAAAAGATGAAAACATTTATTTGCAAAGAGACAATTTAAAGCTTTTGAAACAGCGAAATGTTTTTTGTTTGATTGCAAAACGTCTTTACACTAATATTACTCAGCTTCATTTGGATTGTGAAATAGGACAAAAGATTCATCGCATGATTTTACCCTTCCTTGAATTTAAGGAGGATGAAATTGATGTTGAAGCGTATAATTGTGAGAGTGTTATTTCATCTGAGGATGTTAATCCGACGTACATGTATGGACTGGACAAAATTTAATCTTTTATTAAGTCCAAGGACCATAAGGACATGATTAAAAACCTTTTGGATGAAAATGATAAACTGAAACTGAGAACCGTAACCATACAAAAATTTGACTCTTTAAACGCCAACTTGAGCTCATAAAATAAAATTAATGTTGAAAATGCATCTGAGCTTAATGAGGACGACAATATGAGTGAAATTTCGGTAGAGGATACAGTTGACTATTCAGAATTTGTCAAAAGCGAACCCGAAAACCACAAGAATCTAATTTTAGAAAATTCAGTGGAGTTCGCTCGTATGTCCAAAAAAAAAGTCCCTAATCCTTGCAGAGAAGGCAGTTGTGTACCAAAAGGTTAGAACCACTCCAAATCAGGTGTATAAGGTAACAGGCGTAACCGAACATCAGACTGCTGAACTCACAGCTATTGTTAACGAAGACAATGCTGATGGCTATGACGAATTCTTCTGGTCAGCTCCAATTGACAATGCTGATGAAACAGTAGGTTTGTCTGAAAGAACTTCATGGAAAAGCAAAGGCAGATATGTGCCAGAACCCTTGAATAAACCTGATAGCTTTGATGTGCCAAGTACTAGTGGTACGAAAGATATTCCTCAGGAAAAAGAAATTTCTGCAAAAGAAGTCAAATCCCCAAGTGAAACCTCATCAGTTCAGAGTGAACCTGCTAAAGAAAAACAGAAACCGAAAGCTAACATCCATCATCAACCGAAGCAGATGAGAAATCAAAAACGTCAAAGGAATCAGAGATACAGGAAGAATCTCTCTGAAAGAAAGCAGTTTTGGCAATCTCAGAATGCCTATTTCTCGCATCAAGACAAGAACTTAAATTCAGAGAAGAGTCCTGTTGAATCACAAGAAAGCAACAACAACCGAAAGCAGAGGTTCGGTTCGGAGAAAAACATTACCCGAAAGCAAAGATTCGGTTCAGAAAATGATTCCAACCGAAAGCAGAAGTTCGGTTCAGAAAACTACATCAACCGAAAGCAAAGGTTCGGTTCGGAAATCAAAAGAAATCAAAACTCTAGGGTCGGTCCCACTAATGATCAAAAGCAAAAGGGTCACCTAGAGTCTCCAGTCAAGAAGTCATCTCAATCTAAGCTCTCTCATTCTAACTCTTCTAATTCTTCAAACTCTTCTAATTCCTCTCCACCTCGTTCTAAATCCTGTTCTGTTTCCTCTCAAAAATCTCAATCATCAGCTGAACAAAAAGGAAAACAGAAGGTTTCATCAGTTAAACCTGAATCTGAACCAAAAGCAACAAATCCCAATAAAATTAAAGTTTTTACCATCAAAAAGAAAGATGAAACAACACTAATAAAAAGAACATATTTAGTTGACATCTCTCTTACTATTCCTGTTCCTGTGAAAGGCTCACGTGGACCCAAGAAACTTTGGGTTCCTAAATCTGCTTAATTTTTGCAGGTTATCAGTGACGAGCAGTTTGACGAAGAATGGTACATTGATAGTGGCTGCTCGCGTCACATGACAGGAAGGAAGGAAGAGCTAAGGGAATACAGGTCTCTTTCAAATGGTGGAAATGTCAAGTTCGGGAACAACTCCTTCGGCACCATAAAAGGCTATGGAATGATTACAAATGGTGACTTCACGATAAGGAAGGTTGCATATGTGGAAGGGCTACAACACAACCTCATCAGTGTATCTCAGCTTGTTGGAGGTACCGGTCTCAAAGTCTCATTTGACGATGAGGGTTCTGAAATAATTGAGAAGAAGAAGAAAAGAGTTATTCTCAAATCCGAACGTAAAGGTGAAATGTTTCCTCTAAACCTCAAACCCATCAAAGGAAACCCAGCTATCTGCTTGTTATCAAAAGCGCAATCTGACGAAAGTTGGCTGTGGCACCGAAGGCTCTCTCATCTTAACTTTAAGGACATCAACAAACTTGTCACTGGAGGTCATGTTCGAGGTCTTCCACTGCTCATGTTCAATAGAGACCATCTGTGTGTTGCATGTGAAATGGGGAAGCAGAGTCGTCAAAGTCATCCATCTATAATAAACACTAAAGTTGTTGAACCACTAGAATTACTTCATATTGATTTGTGTGGTCCATCATCTATCGAAAGCATCGGTGGTAGCAAGTATATTCTTGTTATTGTTGATGACTTTTCGCGTTTTACATGGGTGTTCTTTCTGAAGCTTAAATCTGAAGCGACTCATAAGCTAAAGGTGTTCATCAAGCAGATTGAAGTACAGCTGAAGAAGGTTGTTCGCAACATCAGGAGCGACAATGGTCTGGAATTCAAAAATAGAGAATTCGAAGAATTCCTGGCAGAAAAGGGAATTAGTCACAACTTCTCAGCTCCCTACACACCTCAACAAAACGGGATTGTCGAAAGATGAAACCGATCTTTGTGTGAAGCAGCCCGAACCATGCTAAGTTTCGCTTCCTTACCTCTTTATTTTTGGGCTGATGCTATTTCTGCTGCTTGGTTTACACAGAACAGGTCATATCTCGACAAGCGCTTCACTCTCACTCCTTATGAGATCATCAACAACAGGAAGCCAAATGTGAAGTTCTTCCATGTGTTCGGTTCAAGGTGTTTCATTTTCAATTCCAAAGAACACCGACACAAGTTTGATGTCAAAGCCGACGAAGGGATATTTCTGGGTTATTCTCTCACTTCTAAAGCGTACAGGGTATTAAACAAGCGTTCGAGGAAAATAGAAGAAACTTACTACGTGATCTTTGATGATAGCTATGTCAAAAAGCTAAAGGCCAACGAAGACACAACTGGAGAAATCTTCCCTCAAACCGGCCAAGTCACAACATCAATTGCCAATCTATACGAGAAGTTCATGGAGCTATTTGATGAACCAGAGAAAGCCACTCTCTCAGAAGCAGGCGCAGCAGACAACAAGGTAGATCATATGAAGCAAATAGTCGAAGATGCTGCAAGGAGAATGAATGAAGGAGGATCAACTTTTGATGAGCCTCCATCACCTAATGCTTCAGTCGAGGGGGAGAATCCACCAACATCATCCCAGCCAAGCTCACAAGTTGAGGAGGAGCCTAGCACTTTGCCAACCGAAAGTACCACACCAACCGAAAGTGCCTCACCATCCGAAGGTGCATCAACAACCGGAAGCTCCACACCACAAGAAACCTCTGAAGCTCAAGCTTCTCAAGACATTCCTGTAAGTTCATCTATCGAGGGGGAGCATGCTGATATGTCTTATGACTATGAAAGCCAGTCCGAACCAGAAGAAATGATAAACGCTAAACTAGATCCAACCTTTGATCCAAACTACCCTCCTCTCACCCAATGGACCAGAGATCATCCTGTCTCTCAAGTTGTTGGTGATGTATCTGAAAAGGTTCTGACTCGATCACAACTCAAGGCAAAACAGACTTCCTTGTTTTCAAAAGTTGAATTCTGCATGTTTAACTCATTCGTATCAAAAGTTGAACCAAAGACAGTTAATATTGCTCTTGATCACTCCGATTGGGTTCAAGCCATGCAAGATAAACTGAACGAATTCGAGAGGAACAAAGTCTGGCGTCTTATTCCAACACCTCCAGATGCCTCAGTTGTTGGTCTTAAATGGGTCTTTAGGAACAAAATGGACAAGGAAGGAAACGTAATTAGAAACAAAGCTCGTCTGGTCGTGAAAGGATACTGTCAGGAGGAAGGGATTGACTATGAAGAGACGTTCGCTCCTGTAGCTAGGCTGGAATCAGTAAGAATATTTCTAGCCTATGCTGCCCACAAACACTTTGAGGTTTACCAAATGGAAGTCAAGTGTGTATTCCTCAATGGTGAACTCGAAGAAACTGTGTATGGGGAGCAACCTCCTGGCTTCGTAAATGAAAGGTATCCTAATCATTGTTATATTTTGGATAAAGCCGTCTATGGACTGAAACAAGCTCCGAGAGCCTGGTATGAAACACTGACTAAATTCTTAAAGATGTCCAAATTCAAACAAGGTTCGGTTGACCCAACCTTCTTTCACAAGAAGGAAGGTAACCACCTTATGATCGTTCAAATTTACGTCGATGATACCATCTTTGGCTCTACGAATCCCAGCTTAACGGCTGATTTCAGAAAGCTGATGGAGACTAAATTTGAAATGAGCTCAATGGGTCCTATTAACTTATTCCTTGGTTTAAATATTAGACAGGGACCCGAAGGCATCTTTATTAATCAGTAAGCTTACACGAAGACTCTCCTTGCAAAATTTGGCATGATGGGAGATTCCAAAGTTAAAGTTCCAATGGTGTTCGGCCCCAAGCTCACCCCATCCCTGGACAAACCGGCTGTTGGTATTACGCTTTATCGTCAGATGATAGGATCATTGATGTATCTCACTGCTAGCAGGCCTGACATAATGTTTTCAGTTTGTTACTGTGCTAGATTTCAGGCAAACCCACGCGAACCTCACATGCTTGCAGTGAAGAACATTCTACGATATCTCAAGCGAACTACCTCCTTAGGTCTATGGTATCCATCCAATTCAGGCTTCTTCGTTCAAGCCTACTCAGATGCAGACCTTGGAGGTTGTGGACTCGACAGGAAAAGCACCACTGGCGGCTGCCAATTCCTTGACGGGAAGTTGGTTAGCTGGCAATCAAAGAAACAAACGTGTGTGTCTTTGTCTACAGCTGAAGCAGAATACATTGCAGCTGCATCATGTACCTCTCAAGTGATTTGGATCCAAAGTCAACTCAGAGACTATGGACTCAATATGAAAAAGATCCTACTATATTGTGACTCTGAAAGTGCAATTAGGATCTGTCATAACCCAGTGCAACACTCCAAGACCAAGCACATAGCACTGAGGTATCACTTCATCAAAGATCATGTGGAAGATGGAAACGTTGAAGTGCACTTTGTTAGAACCACTGATCAACTAGCTGATGTCTTTACCAAAGCTCTTCCTGAAGCCTCATTCAACAAAATTCTACAAGGGCTAGGTATGATGGAATCAGAATCAGTACCACAAACTACCTCTCGATCTCAAACATAAGAAGCGAAATAGACCGAACGTTCGGGTTCGGTTGAATCATCTGCACTCGCTCATCATTTCAAAGGTAGTTTTCTTGGTTGTAAATTTCTTGTACAAAGTTGATTATCCTATTGTCATAAGTATTTCCTTTTTGAAAGTCTAAATTCCTTGGTTTTCCAAAATTTTTCAAAACCGAAACCTACCGAAGGTTCGGGTTCGGTTTTTCAAAATTTTTCAAAACCGAAACCAACCGAACGCTCGGGTTTGGTTTTTCAAAATTTTTCAAAACCGAAACCAACCGAAGGTTCGGGTTCGATTTTTCAAAAATTTTCAAAACCGAAACCAACCGAACGCTCGGGTTTGGTTTCTAAAATTTTTCAAAACCGAAACCAACCGAAGGCTCGGGTTTGGTTTTTCAAAATTTTTCTCAACCGAAACCAACCGAACAGTCGGGTTCGGTTCCAAAATTTTCCAAAGTTTTTTTTTTAACTCTCTTTAGTTTCTTTCTGAGTCTTAATTTTTTTCTTTCTTATTTTTATTTATATCAAAAACTCCAAAAATATTTTGTTCTTTATTTATTTTTTGGTCTTTCATTTTGTTTGTGTGTTCGTTCGCTTATGGGGAATTTGTTAGATTAGTTAAGTGTCCCTAGAAGCATGTTGCTGTATGTGCCCAAAGCCTCATCAGATTCTGAATAATAGCCTTAATGACTTGGTATACACAAACCTTGTCTTCCCAATTAGGCTATCACATTTATTCTAATCAAGAGCTACCTAACTCTCTTCTCACATGAGATAAGAGTTTTCTGCTTGGTCCTACTTTTCATAGCAGAGGTACTTTTCTTTCTTACACCATCTTCACTACATTTCTCCTTTAAATTCGTTTCATCAATGTAACCCTTGAGACTCTCAGAAATTACCACTGAGGTTTATGGTTACTCAAACAATGTGTTTATGATTTTAGTTTCGTGCCACTACGAGCTGAGTGAAACCCAAAATTCAATACCAAATCTGAATTGACGGTGAACAATTAATTCGCTCAAGTTTTCACTAATGAATTGACGGACGTATCCTCATGAAATCTCAAGTTTTTCTTTTGTGTGATTCCTATGAAATTGTTAAGCACCATAACATTTCTTCCCTTGGGATCCAGTTTTATTTTTTTGATATTTTATATTTTCCAAGCCACTTTAAAATTATTTCATGCCTACTTGTTCAACAGACTACACCGGTCTCACAAGTACTTTGTTCACTTTCTATCTTATTTCAAGATTAGGACTGTTGAATCAAAGCTAAAGCCACCCTAAGGAGCCTAATTAAAAGAAGCCTTTCAACACTTCTTAATAAGTGTTTGATCGTTATTCAACGGGAAACCACATTAACACTTTAAGGTCTCTCTTGACTTTGAAGGAAGAGATTCGTGCCCGGGATCACTTGTTTCGTGTCATTATTGACATCACATTTATTCCTAAAAAGATTTGCTTTATTTCTTTTCTTTTTACACCCTTAGCACGAAAATCTTTGATTTTCCAAAATTCTGGTTCTAATAATTACAGGCTTTTTCATTGGATCGGTAATTAATTATAAAGACGTGGTCAAAATAAATCCACGTGGGCGTATCATTCAAAAGATGCCGTTACAAGGATAAGATGAAGAGTTGCTGACTCAGGCGGGAGTCTAATGGATTGAATTTCGACCGGCGATAAAAAGGGAACGCATGCGAATTTGAAACGTCCATTCTTTAACTGACGTCGTGGATGCGTGTGCGAATTTGAAACGGTTCCTCTCTGGCACAGAAAGGCGCGTGTGAATTTGAAACGGTTTCTTTAGAAACGGCGCTTGTTGAGCGGCGTGTTCCAAGGAATCTGACACTCTCTCTCATGCGTGATCATCGCTTACCTTAACTGTCACGCATCAGTCAAATTCCGGGGAAAACCTTTCGTATTTCGATAGAAGATTTGGGAAGATATTTCTCTCTCCTTAAACCCCAGTATAAAAGGCAACATCATCTCCCTTTTACCTCTTTACTGCATCAAAATTCCCAAGAGAGCAAAATTCCCTGAACTCCTTACTGTTCATCATCTTCTTCCCAACTTCAACAATGGCAGAATCATCGTCCGTTCACGTTACTTCCCACATCCTTCCCATTCGCCCTCAACAGTGTTTGGTGATCGATCTAACCCCTCAGGCGTACGACTCCTACATGTTCCCAATCATCGAGTGCCTGAAGTATTCCCCAATAGCACCTGCACTTCCACGGGTGGAATCAGTGCCCATGGAGCTTTTATCGCAGATCTATGCGACTGCACATTATGACAAAGCAGTCGATAGAATCTTCTTCGAGGTTTCTGATCACAACGCCTCGATTTCCAAACAAAGATTTGGCTCACTGCTAGGGTTTGCAGCTGACCCGTCAAGGGTTAATCTGAAGACAATTCTGTTGGGCCATCTCTTCAGTATGTTCTATAATATGGGGTACACGGAGGTGCTCACCTCCGTCACAAAGTTTAAAAAGTCATGTTTGCCACCACAGTGGAACGACATGTTCACTGTCCTTTTCAAGGGTCTCTCAGAAAGGAGCTCAGGTTCAGACGGCTCCAGTCGACTCTTCCTCTCCATCATGTACGGATTTTACAACGGCGTCAACGTTGACTATGGGTTGGTTCTCTGGCAACAACTCATCCAGAGTTTATCCTCCTCTTCACGACATTCTGAGGTGTCCTACGCAAGGTTTTGGACCATCATTACTAAGTGGGCGATGGATAAGCACGATGTCTCCACTATTACCGGTGCATCGATGTCTTCGATTGGTACATTCCATACCACGAAGATTATCGTCTCAGATGCATCGAAGTTCCCTTTCATTGGTTCCATCCCGGAGACCATGTATGCTGATGTTCCAGCTGACAGCAGGACCATCCGGACCTACAAGGAGTTGAAAAGGTCTGGTCCGAGGGATCTCACTCCGGAGATGCTCAAGTCCATTCACGATGCTGATAAGCCTGTTCATAGAGGCAAAAAGGCAGATAAAGGGAAGCAAGTGTCAAAAGGGGCTAAAGGCCCTTCTCCTAAAAAAAGGAAGGCTCCTAAAGCTGCTCAGTCCCTGCAGCAGAAGAGGCGAAAGACTCAACCAAAGCGAAAGCTCATTATCGCTTCCTCTTCCGGGGAGTCGGAGGGTGAGAGTTCAGACTCGGACGGCTCTCAAAGAGGCGACACCCCTCCAAGAGGCAACACCCCACCCAGATCACCTACCCCTGACATGGAAATCCATAACTCACCAATTCCCTCTCCCACTCAAACAATTCCCACTTCCATTCCCACCATAAACCCCACTACCAACATTCCTAAAACCTCTTTCCCTATACCACCACCCATTTTCACTGATACAACAACAGCAGCTACTGCAAAGGTTACAACCAACGTATCTGATACGGGGGTTCATACCGATGCAACCGAACCACCACAAGTAACCGAACCCATACACACAATCGAAACCCAACAACCACCCGAACCTACCCCAGCTCAAACTCAACCTGAACCTACCCACACCACTACACCTCCAGCTTCTCCACCCCCACCATCTCCAGGTCATGCCTCTGACGAAGATAACCCTTTCGTTGGTGGGGAGAACATGCAATTTGATTCGGTCTATTTCAGTCCGTTTCAGGTGCAAAGCGACGATGATGAGGATGCTCCAGTTACAAAGAAGCACCTTAAGGAGTTGCATGAGAAGGTTGACTTGCTCATTGCTTCCTCTTCCAATTCTCAATCATCTCTTTCTGAAGCTACTCTTCAGAAGATTGTTGATGCCTTCTCCAGGGCTCAGCAAGATTCAGTCGCTTCTGCCACTGCCGCCATAGATGCCTCAACGAAAGCTTGTGAGGCAGCGACTGAAAAAGTCGATAAACTATTCTCTGACGCCTTCACCCTGTTAAAGTCCTTACAGGAGAGTGACGATGCCACAAAGACAACGTTGGAACCAATTGTTCAACAGTTGGCCACGTTCGTCTCCACGGAGTTGAAGTCGTTTGCCTCCCTTCGCCAATCAATCAGTGACGACAACTCGGGCTTTCGTGCCTCCATCGACGAGCGCCTCTCTAAACTCCAAGAGGATCTGGCGGCAGAAAACTCGTTGATGGACATTCTTGCAAGCAAAACCACCGCCCTCAAGGTCATGAGTGCTCAGCTTTCCAACTCTCAGCAACAAATTAACGCTCTTCGATCCGAACGGGAGGTCATCAAGACGTGTGTTTCGGATGTACACTCAGCCATATCCAACATCCTGGAAGCACACAATCCGATCCTGAACCATTCGGTGAGGCGAACACTTGCTGAAAAACTCGCTCCTGCCCTGGATCTGCTCAGTAAAATAGAAGGGCTACCTAGTTTCGTGTCCACTCCGAAACAAGGGGGAGAAATGAAGTCTGGATCGAAACCACCTCCTTCCTCAAAAGCTGCTCACACAACCGAACCTCCTCCTACAGGTCAAACCTCTGGTTCGGGTGTGAAGGATAAAGGAAAGAAGATAGCTGAGGAAGAAGAGGAAGATGATCAAGAAACTATTGCCGACTTGCTGAAACGCAAAAGTCGTCGCAATACTGAAGATGACAATGTTCGTGTGGCGCGAGAAGCTGAAGAAGCTGAACGCAAACAGAAAGAAACCCACGACCTCCTCGAGAGCAGGAAGACTCTGTTCCCTGCTTGGACTCGAGAGAGAATGATAAAGGAGGCAATCGATACTCCGAGCATCCTATGGCTCGAACCGGTGATCTCCTTTGACTGCTACAACTCTGTCGACTCACAGTTCGACATGCCCTTAACCCGAAAGGCGTTTATCTTCCACGCCTTCGCCAACGTTGCCGAAGTACCTCATCCTCATCCGGAGGTTGATCGGGAATTGATCGAGTTCTATCTGAAGGCCGCTCAACCCCAGTATCAAACCTGGAGCGCTCAGAAGAGCGTCAACGTTCGGGTTCTGAAGCCATATACTGAAGGGAGATTTATCAATGTTCGGTTCAGGATGATCACAGGGTCTACAAAAACCGAACATCTCATCTCTTTAGCTGATCTACCGAACCTCAACCCCCATGACTGGATTGTTCTGCACAACATCCTCTTGACTAATGAAGCCGAATATGGTCCGATCATTGACCATCTCAAAAGGATGTTGGTACGCTATATCATGGAGGTCGCCCTGATGGATCAGGAGATTGCAAATGTCTTCAAGAAGAAACCAAAGATCTCTCCTGTTGACTCGGCCAGTGATCTGAACCAGATAAAGATGGGAAAGATTGACCCAAAGCGAAACTCGGTCATGTTCACTAGGGCTGAAGGACAGAAATGTCTCTTTGCCTTAGCGGATAAACATCGTTATACCACTACTTGTCTTGAGCATGTGATAGGGATCATCCACAGGTGTAAAGAAAATACAGTGGATGATATCAAATACTTTGATGACATGATTCAGTGGTACATCCGATTTAGACAAACGATCCTTGCCCTTATTTCTCGTCTGTTTCAGACTGTAAAGAAGAAGGTTCCTGCTGCTGCTGGCCCAAGCAAGAAGTAATGATCTCGCTCCAATTGACGCGAAGGGGGAGATTGTTGGGTAGTAGATTTATTTTGTATTGCGTCATTGGGCTCAGTTAATAGTCCAAGTTTTGCACTCCGGTTTGGGCCTGTCCAACCGTGAGCTTGTAGGGTTTACTATATAATAATGTGCTTGCATGCATGTTAGGGTAACGATCTAGAAGACGATAGCGATTACGATAGTTCACAGTTTATTTTCTTTATCGTTCTTGTAAACCCTTTAATCCTCTACAGTAGAAGTTCTTTATGGAGCTCTTCTGAGGATTGTTTATTAATCAGTTGACATCGTTTGATCCATTATTGTGTTCTTGCTGTTTACTTGTTTATTTCTTTACCTGTTTTATAGATCTAATCGATCTTCAAGTTAGTTTTTAACTTATCACAAACACTGTCGAGCTAATAAAGCAAAAACGAAAGGGAAAAGTCACTTTTCAAGGAAAGTATACCTTGGTGAAGTTTGGTAAGTTTGCCGATTCAAGCGAGGCATATGAGTCTCATGAGTCTTCAGACCGTGTAACTTCTAAACACGATGTCATTCTTGAAGAAGATGTTATTCATGTATCAGATCATGAAGATAATGTAGTTACACCTGTTGCTATAGTGGCTGAAGAGCATAACTTGCAATATGTGCATGTTGAGAGTGACTACAATGAAGGAACGATGGAGGATGCAACTGAAAATAAAGGAGATGATGATGATTCATTTAATGATATTGATCTTTCAGGTTTTGACATGGATGACATTTCTTTGAATTTTGGAGGCAATGATAACTTCTTGTCTAATGAAGACCTTGACTCGTTTTTTGATAGTATCTGTGATGTTGCTCATCCAGCAACAGAGATAAGGGATACAGAAGATGTTTATGAAACAATGTTTCCTACTTCCAACCAAATGGCTGACACTACAACATCAATGTAGACAACTTCAGGGATTCCTCCCCTTGAGGATGTTATTCCCACTACTGAGCCATATGTGAGTGAACCGTTGACGACTCAGACCTCCCAACCTCCATTGAAAAGGAGAAAATGTGATCTGAGGTCATGAGTATTCATTCCAGAACAATCTTAAGGCTATCTGACTCAACCAACAACTACTCCAACAACTACTTTTGTTGCTGATTCATCTGTACCATCCCATGAAGGACCAAGCACCATTTTTGAAGTTGGTGGTTCATCAGCTCCCTTGGAATCATCTCCTCCTAGGCCTTTTCGTGATGCTGCCTCTGAGAGGCTTGCTATGCATATGGCCCAACAACAAAGATCAGTGCCTTCCTCCCGCGCTAAAGGAATTCCTATAGATCAAAGCCACTCAAGAGAGGATAATTCCACCATGCACAAACTTAGAAAGGAGATCGATGTGCTAAACCAGAAAAACATTAAGCTTGATATTCATGTAGCTGATCTTCAAGTCGAAAAAGCTCAGCTTAACATTCATGTTGCAGATCTTGAAGTAGATAAGACTCTGAAATCAAAGCAAATCTATGATCTGCAAACACACTTGGGAACCATAACTACATGCTACTTTGACTTGAAGAACAAAACTAGCAGAGGAACTTGGCGACAAGTTCAAATCATCCGTTCAAGAATTCAATTGTGGCTAGTCATATCAAGATCCCTCTGTTGACCCGCCCACTAAAAGAAGAACTCAGATCATTGATCGTTTTGAAAAATAACCAGTTCAAACACCCAACGTTGCTGCACTAAAACGCGCCAAATTAGCAGCATCTGCCAAGAAAAAGCAACTATTATTCAGAAATAGCTCAAATCAGAATGCTCCTAGAGATCAACCCAAAGTCACCGTCACTGATCTTGAAAAGAAAAGATTTGGACACAAGTATGGTGATAGATCAAGAATTGTCTCACAGGGTTTTCATGATAGGGTAAACATGTGGATAGTGAGATGCAAAAGCTGAAATGTGGACTATTACAAAGACTTCCATGATTTCAGTTCATGGACAAGGGTTGATCTTTCAGAACTATCCAGTGCTCCATTTGCAAATCCATCAGGTGATCCACGGGCAACTCATTTCAAGCTTTATTTGGAGAACCAAGTAAAGAAGGGATTTCCTAACATGAAGACTGCTGAGTCCATCATCAAAATATTCCCTGACATATTGGATCCCAAGAAAAATCAGCCTTTCCAGACTGTGATGTGGCCACCGACCAACCAACTTAGGTAGATTGTTGTGTTGCAGAACTTCTGTGATGGATCTCTTGCAAATATGCTTTATTGGGTGTATGATGAAACCACTGCGACTGCTATCATCAAATTTCAAGATGGTTGCTTTCTCCTATTCGACAAAAGAGACCAACTTCAATTCGGAAAGTGGGATATTCATCATTTGGTACTACATCAGATGAAAGTGGCTGAAGAAATCTTCGAGTGTGGTGCTAAAGAATACACATCAATGGTTGTAGAGATCATCACAAAAGAGATGTGGCGTGGCACGATGGGAGGGGTCCAATGTGCTTATCATTGATAAGGACTAAGTCAAAGCTAGCCTAAAACCTAGGGGGAGATTGAAGGGTCTAGTTTATGGTTTGGGTTAGGCTATCTGATGTATAGGTCTTAATGGGTCTTTTGTCATGTAATGGAGTTGTCTAGAAGTGTTTACGGCCAAAAGTCTATTTAAGGCCAAGAACAGGTTTACAGTCGTAAACCTGTTTACGGCCAGTCTTTGCGTAAGGTTCGAGCATCCCCGTTGCCTGCATGGCAGCAGAGTACGCCCAACATAGAGAGCTAGTACGAGCAGCGTACTCGTTGTCGGTGACTTTTAGGGTTTGGTCAATCTGTAGATTTGGAAGGCCATGAAGGGGTAAAATGGTCTTTTACCCTTCTGTGAGTTTGTAGAAGGGTAAGTTTGGCTTCATTTGCAGTCGTTATTAATTAGGGATAATTATCGTTGTGCTAGGCTGAGGCTAGAATGGTGATTTGAGTTTGATATTATCTGAGTTCTTACGAGGTGAGTCTTCTCACTATACTTTAACGTGAGTGGTATCTATGTGTCACTGTAGGGTCATATGTGCTTATTTGAGTTATATGATATTATATATTTTGTCTGTGTGATATATATATGCTATATTCTATGTTTACTGAGATCGGATTATAGGGTCCAACCCGGGTTGTGGGACCGGAGGGTTTCCGCTGAGACAGGACCGGAGGGTCCAACCCGAGATGTGAGACCAGAGGGTCCTCACTGAGACACATGACCGGAGGGTCTACAATGAACCATGAGACTGGAGGGTCCACACCGAGATGCATGAGACCTTAGGGTCCATGCCGAGTTGTACCCATGAGAGGCTTATTATTTGTTCATGTGGTATTTTGGGGAACTCACTAAGCTTCGTGCTTACCGTGTTATATGTTATGTGTTTTAGGTACTTCTCAGGATCGTGGGAAGGCACCAGCTTGATTATACACACACCCGCATTGGAGATATGTTTTTGGAGGATCCTAAATTTTTGATAAACAATTTTTTAAATATATGTTGAAATTTGATACTTGAGATTTTTGAGAAAATGTGACATGTGTTTTATTGTGTTTAAAAATGAAAATTTTGGTTGAAAATTTACGTCATTACAACATGGATACAAATCAATCTCATAATCTAAGATTTTGTTTCTCGATTTCCTACTTATGATGACTAAATTCAGACTACTAATTGAACACATCAATTTAGTTCGGTCTCAACAAACACTTTAGATGTCAGCAACAAACCCTCTAGGGGTCCAAATATATCACTTTTCCTATTAAGTCAAACGAAATTAAGAAACTTTGACTATATAACCATACTTGTCACTGATCATGTCATGCATAGCAATAAACTTTATGACATGCAGTTACGTATGCGTTGATGCAAACCAATGTACAACAGACTTGAAAACTATGACTTATATATCTCTGTTTAAAGAATAGAAGATATTATCATCTTAGAATTGATCTTGATTGAATCCACGAATTAATCTCTAAGCACGGGATTAATTAATACTTAAAATTCTTATTTTCTAAGTACTTATGAATATTCCAACAATCTCCATGTAATGGCCAATCATGATGGACAATCTACAAATATTCCATGACGGTCTTAAATCCATTCATACTCCAAAAAGTATGACCTATTGTGGTATTTCAAATAAATTAATATTTAGGAAGTAACATACAAAATAAAACACAATAATAAACTAAATGGTCTATGATATCATAGACTTTGAGTATATATAATTCCTTAATATTTACTCACTATAACAATTACAAGAACGTTAGTGTGATTAAATTCTTCCTCGAGCAAAGGAATAATCTTTTGCGAGTGGAGCACCACCAACCGATGATTGTATTGTCATATTTATACACATTTTTAGGCAATATTTTAATACATTTTAAGTAATATTTTTGTTATATGAAAAGATATATTATACTTATTGGACTAAATTGTATTTTACAACCAAAAACAACACTTTTGAAGATAAATGACCGAAATTGACAAGAATTGGAACTTTGGAGGACGCAACCTTAAAAGAAGAAAATTTCAACAAAAAACCCAAGTCACGACGTAAAGTGTGTATTCTAGAAGATAAGTATTTGAGAAGTTAGAATCTTTTCCCTATATGGATTTTTATCAAGATCACGAAGTGAAACTTTAGTTCACTTTATAAGCCACGTATTTTCCAAACCTATAAATACTCTGTCACACTTACAATTTTGGAGTCTTTTGGGAGAGTTTTCTGGAGGAGAGGTATTCTGAGATATTAAGTTTAGAGTCTAGAAAGTGCATAAAACATTCTTTTGAAGGAGATTTGCTTAGAGATTTAGAGATTCAAGAACACATCATCACATCGGTTTGATTTACTTTGTGATGTTGATTTCTGTTGAACTTATTTTTATGTTTTCAGCTATGAGTAGCTGAACTTATTAGCTTTCATTTAGCTACACGATACATTAACTCTATGGTTTAGTTATCTAATTTATGGAATTTAATTGTTGGATATTTGATGTTGTGTCATTGGGCCTTTTGCTTATCCTTTTTGTATTATCGAGTTGGGCCTGTTTAGTCATTATTTATTCTAGGGTTAGAGTATTTAAGATGCATGCATGCATCGTATTTTATTTAAATTAGGCTTTTACTTTGTAACCCTAATCATGTCTCTATAGTAGCAATTCTTCGTAGAGTTCTTCTGAGACGTGAGTATTAATCATTCAATATCATTGATTCATCGTTGTGTTATTTCTTTACTTGTTCAGAATCTAATCGATCATTAAGGATTTATTCATGAAGAATTGTATCAGTTAGGAATAAATCCTTAATGATCGATTAGATTCTGAACAAGTAAAGCAATAACACAATGATGAATCAAAGATGTTGAATGATTAACAGTCACACCTCAGAAGAACTCTATGAAGAATTACTACAGTAAAGGCGTCATTAGGGTTACAAAGTAAAACCCAGAGTTAACTAATATACGATGCATGTATGCATCTTAAATACTCTTAGCCTAGAATAAATAACGAGTGGACAGGCCTAATTCAATAATACAAAAAGTCTAAGCAAAATTCTAATGGCGCAACATCAAATATCCAACAATCTCCCCCTTTGCATCAATTGAGGCACGAAACCATTGGCCTTGGATTCGCTTCTGAACTTTATAGACTTTGAGGATGATGCCAAAAATTGTCTGTTGAACTTGCATGTACCACAAAATCATATCAGAGAAGCACTTGATGTCATCCTTGTTGTTGCCCTTGAATCTCTTCAACATATCCAATATATGCTCATGGAATTTAGTAGTGAACAAATGTTAATCCGAAAGGAAGAAACAACCTCTGCGATAGTCTGCATCGGTTCATTCCCTACCCTGATAGACCACATACCATTCCTTTCAGTTGATCTTCCCCAGCTTCAGCTTCTCAAAATCTTTTGGAAATTCCTTAAGAACAGCATAAGGCTTCTTTCGCAACACCGCTGCAACCTCTACATTCCTATCACCAATCTCTTGAATGTAAGATTTGATCATTATTTGGAGATGAGATATGACAGGTTCGTAACTGTCTTTTTCTTTCAGTAGCATATTGTAAAGAACAAACCAGTCATTAGGGTTGAGACAAGGTAAGTCTACGAGAGTGAACTCGTAGCACTGATTGGTTGAACCTCTTGCGACTTTGAATTTCGCATTCAAAAAGCTATGAGTCTCGATTGGTCCAATAATTTTCACACCGGTTATTTTGTTCAAGGATCATGTCTCTTATTGAGGCTTCATGTGCTTTAGATAAAACGAGAACAACATTTGATCAACTCCGCTGTCTGTGAGGAGAACGTTCGCAACTTTCACGAAATCACAAAACCTAAAATCCTTTGGAGTAATTGGTAGATCTAATTGCGAATCTTATGTGTTTTGAAGATCAAAAGACTTTCAGGTTTCATGCTTTCATGAAAGTTGTGATATTGGTTGGGTAAATCGACTGCATCATTTTGGATTCACTTCATGGTTCATTCAGGAAATTGAAGCTTCTTGATTTGAAGAGTGGCCTGAGCCTCTTTCTTAGCTCTTTCTTTTTTGTCATCCTCACAAATGATATGTTAGTGCTCATCCATTTCGGCATCATGATCCTTTTGTCATTTTAATTCAGCTTCATCCATTTCTTCTTCTTCTTCTTCGTTGTCACTGATGGGATCATCACTGAACTATATTTCTTTGAGCTTAGGTTCTTTCTGGATAACAGGATGAAATGGAGCAACTAGTTTAACAGATGGTTTAACAGAAGCTTTAGGATCTACTTTCGTTGAAGCCACTTCTCCGCCTTGTTTCGGAATGAAGCCAGATTCCCGAACACCCTGCAATCTGTGAAGCATAGCAAAAACAGGTTTCACCTTTTCAAGTAGATGCTTTCGAACTGTGATGGTGAGCATTGAATCCCTCGTCTCAAGGATATCTGAGAGCATGCCTGTAACATAAGCAATACAGCTTTGCTTGACAGCCCTCTCAGATAATAAGTCATGAACCTGTTTCTCTGAAGCCACTAGTTTGTCAATAAACAC
This sequence comes from Lactuca sativa, assembly GCF_002870075.4. Lineage (NCBI taxonomy): Eukaryota > Viridiplantae > Streptophyta > Magnoliopsida > Asterales > Asteraceae > Lactuca > Lactuca sativa. The sequence continues at coordinate 88,180,047 of NC_056630.2, read as the reverse complement.
CTTCACTTCTTCTGACTTGAGTGCAAGAGAGTCCTTTATGTTACTCTCCTTTATCAGTTCAGCTTTAAGTTGTGAAATCTGAGAAGAGATAGTGGCTTGAAATGTTTCATGGTTATTTTGCAGACTAGTGCAAATCTCTTGCAGTTGAGTCGTCTCATATTTGAAGAGAGATCTTAGACCCCTGATAGCTCCATTGGCTGATGAGGTATTAGAGTTGAAAGTAGTTTAGATGTTCTCCATGAAAGTAGTAGTTTCAGTAATTAGTTTATCGACTTTTTCGGTCATGGTCTTGCAAACTTCAGCAGAATCAGCAACAACCTTGTTCATCCTGTCAGCATTGGTTGTATGCTCCTTGTAGATTTGTTCAAACTGTGAATCAACGGAGGCTTTAGCATATTCATCAGAAGAGGAAGCCTTGGCAAAGAGAATTAATTTTTTAATCTTTTCATGAAGGGACTGAAGTTTCCCTTTCGTAATCTACACCTCATCTTCATTCTCAGTTTGGATTTGAAAAGGACTGTAAGTAAACCCCCTAGATCTTCGTCTTCATCATATTTGGGTCATTTTTGTTAGTAGGGGAAATAGGAGGAGAGGTGTGAGACGAGAGACCTACAGTTTTATCCCCCGTATGAGATACGTTAGCTGAAACAAAAGGTGGAGTTGAGGTCGTAGGAGGAAGTATGGAATAAGTGAACAGTGGGATAGTGAGTGTAATGTTGGTTTGAGGTTGTGAAGAGACTGGTGGAGTACATGGTGCAATGGTGATGGGGATAAATGTGGTTTTAGGGGGAAGAGGAGGAGAAGGAAGAGAATCATTAAAGGTTTGAGTTACCTCAGGATTTGATATTTCCTCTGTGTTGTGAATGATTTCTTCTTCATTGTGAATTTGAACATCCTCCTCGACGCGAATGTCATACTGAGAGTCAGACTCCGATCCTTCACTTGCACTGGGTGTCGGGGTCTTTCGCTTGCGTGCAGGCTACTTTCGCTTTTTGGGATGGGCTGCAGAAGGAGCTATTTTCACCGTTCGCTTCTTAGGAGTGACAGTTGGCTCAGATGGACCCTCTTTCGTTTGCTTTTGCTTACCCCCCTTTTTCAACTTGTCAGCTTCATCAATAGTCAAACGTATCTCAGGAGTAATGGTGCGAGCTCCTGAAGATGTAAGCTTTTTGTACTCCTCTAAAATTTTGCTTGTAGCTGGAACACAACGAAACATGGTTTCCGGAATGGTACCAACAAAGGGAAACTTCAATTTGTCAGCAATAATAATCTTGGTTGTGTGAAAAGTAGCAATCAAAGACATCAGGGAATCTTTCATCATTGGAATTTGGTGTTTTTCTATTACCCTATGAACAACAATGGTCCAAAAACAAGCAAAGGAAATTTCATTGTGCCGTCTCGTGGAGTAAGTACTTTGCACAAGTTGAGCCCATAGAATAGTGCCATAGCTAAGGTTTATGCCGTGGTAAAGACCATACATATAAGTCATGAAGAGCTTATTGACATAGTCTTAACCTGTGACTCGTTCGAAAAAGGCTTTCAAAAGAAGAGTGAACAGACCATTGCAATGAGGAGGCAGGATGGGTTTCTTGAACTTGGAGATAGAAGGAATAAGATCTTTATACCCCATCTCATAGAACATTTTGAGAATAGCTGCAGTGAGATTGAGTCTGGATTCACCATGGAGTCATCCTATGTGATGGGTTTTGGTCATAAGAACATCCTATGTGCTCATACAAACCCTAATGCTTGGATCTAGGTTTCTCTATTGTACATGCAAGTTATCCAAGACTATAAACCCTAATTCTAGCATACAAGTAATCATATTAACATATGAATGGGTTTAAGATATTACCTTGATTGTTATGTAGCAATAACAATCACAATTACTCCTTGTAATGACTTTAGAAAGCTTAGAGTCACAAATGTCACTCCTCTAATGGTTCATAAACACCAAGAGCAAGAGGATGAATATGAGAAGAGAAGGAGGCTCTCAAAAACATGTGGAAACCCTAACCAATTAGTTCACACTGTTTTTGGAGCATAAGGGTTGTGACATCCCCAAAATCTCGACCAGAAAAGATCGATTTTCATTTATGCTTTTAAATAATTTCAGAGTAAATCCTTTTGATTTGAAAGAGTTGCGGAATTTGTTCCCTAAACAAAACATGATAAAATAATATTTATCAAAGCATTTCATCAAGAGATGCATTTTCATTATATAATCAAAACTCGGGATGTCATGTTCCGATACAGACCATAAAGCATAAACGATAACATTACAAGTCATTCAACAAATATATACATATACAGACTTGTAAACAAAACAACTTGATGATTCAACCATCTTATGCCCTCGCGCCACTACCTGTAATACAAATCAAACTGAGTGGGTCAGGCTTGGGAGCCTGGTGAGCATATAGGGTTTTCAACCCACAATAAATAAGTTATATTTAATTTCACCAACCAATCACTATCGCGATTACCCATTCCCATTATCCTCACTTTACGTCCCTAAAATAACATCTATCTCAAGGGACCTAATCTAGGATTTTCATCTGGACGAACATCACTGCTAAGGGGTTTCCTCAACAATAGATATCCTAAAGGCAACCATGAGGGGGATAGAGTACACCGGTGAACACATCGTTCACAACACTTACAGGTTATGAACCTGCTAGCGTTCCACTGGACTGTCTAGAAAGAATCCGTGGTCGTTATCCATACTCCGCTGAATAACTAGATCAACAACAACAACAACATCGAGGCCTGTCATCTGTTTATTACACACCAACTATCTACCCATGTTCTACCCAACATATTAGTAGATAATATATATTTCCATACATAGTTTAAAACCTGTATATCATTTTCATTCAATATATATTCCACATAACAGACGAGGCATACCACATAACAAGTATTTCATAGAAAGCAATTCAGATCTATGAGATGACATAAAGTGAATATCCATTCATGCATACAATCACAAAATATACACGTAATAACTATATCGCATAAAATACTTCATAGTTACTTGTTAGAAGAAAGTAACTGCACCCTTACACATATAAACCACAATTTACTTAATACATTCGAACCATACTTGTATTATTATCGTGTTTATGAAAGGTGGTATACACTCACTTGATCAGAATACGATCGGACAGCACTACGACTTGCAGAAGCAGTAATCCTCAGCAGATCTGGAAGATCTTCACAAAAATTGAACTTCTCGCGGGCAGAGCTTCGACTCGGGAACCGCACTTCTCGGGATCTTCGGGATCTCGGGGCTTGCCTCGGGGCTCGAGAATAATACCGGGGCTTCGGGGTATTTTTGGCACGCAAAATGATGCAAAACGGGAGAGAGAAGAGAAGAAATTGGCAAAAGACTCGGCTGCCTTCGGATTCCTTTTATAGAGGCTGAGCCTCGCACGTACGCAGGGCGTACAGGTCCGAAAAACGTCACTGCTTACGTATCCGAAGCCACTTGCTGCGATGTCGACACCTTCGGAGTACGCAGGGCGTACACGAGTACGAGGCGCGTACCTCGGATCAGATCGATGACTACTCTTCGGATAAAGCTTCCGATTTTTCAATTAAAAATAAATACAATTTATTTATCAAACTTCAGAAATTCATATCTTCTTCATACGAACTCCGTTTTCGACGTTCTTTATATCCATGCGAAGGTGAGACTATGCTCTACAACTTTCGTTTAGACTCCGTTGGCTAGTTTCGAATTTATTTTTATTATTTATTTTTAATAGGCCGCGACAGAAACTTTCGTTATAAATTCATAACTTCTTCGTTTGACGTCCGTTCTCGCCTAACTTTTTATCGCTTCGATACCAACAACGAGACCTTTGATCCTCGTTTAGATTGCTTCGGCTAAAAACCGCTCGATCTCAAATCAAGTATTTCAGGCTGCACACCGCTAAGCCGAAACTTCGATAAATCATAACTTCCTCATACGAAGTCAGATTTGGGCGTTCTATATATATTCGGAAAACTCGTTTCAACTACTACAACATTATCCAAAGATATTAAGTTTATTTTACACTTAAATTTTGATGCTTATTTTTATTCTTAATTAATCAGACCACATAATTAAGCAATTAAGCACAAAACACATAATACTCAAATAATACCTTCTTATTATTTAAAAACGGGTTACAAAGGTTAACCTAGACTATTACATTGCTAAAAATGGCGAGCCCGGAAACACAGACATTACAATTCTCTCCACCTTAGAATGATTCCGTCCCTGGAATCACACATCAACAAACAAATGCGGATAGCGACCCATCATGTCACTCTCCGTCTCCCAAGTGAGATTCGGCCCATTCGTGTGTTTCCATCGGACAAGCACTAACCCAACCATCTTGCCTCGCAATTTCTTAGTCTTTCGGTCAACAATTGCCTCTGGTTCCTCAATCAACCTATTGTTCTCATCAATTCTCAATTCAGAAATTGGAATTATGTTGGGAACTTCTCCCGTGAACTTCCTCAAATAACACACATGAAAAGTGTTATGAATTCCATTCAGTTCTTCTGGTAGTTCGAGCTTGTAAGCTTGGTTCCCAATCCTCTGAAGAACTTTAAACGATCCAATAAACCTTGGACTCAACTTTCCCATTTTACCAAATCTTATAAGTCCCTTCCACGGCGAGACTTTAAGCAAAACCGAATCCCCAACCTCAAAAGTCATCGTTCTTCGCTTCTTGTCAGCATAGCTCTCTTGACGATCCTGAGCTGCTAACATTCTTTCCCTAATTATTTTCAACTTTTCAGCAGTTTGATGAACCAACTCTGGTCCCATAAACTGCTTTTCCCCAGCCTCAAGCCAACAAGACGGCGTACGACACTTCTGTCCATACAATGCTTGATAAGGTGCCATCTTAATGCTCGAGTGGAAACTATTATTATAGGAAAATTCTACCAATGGTAAATGTTCATCCCAATTACCTAGGAATTCCAAGGTACATGCTCTCAGCATATCTTCAAGTGTTTGTATCGTTCTTTCCCTCTGACCATCAGTCTGCGGATGGTAAGCTGTAGTTAAACACAACTTAGTACCCAATTCCTCTTGTAGACTTTTCCAAAATCGTGAGGTGAAACGGCTATCACGATCCGATACAATCGTTAACGGAACACCGTGAAGCCTCACAATTTCCTTCACGTAAGAATTCGCAAGCTTCTCCATAGACCATTTCTCCTTGGCCGCTATGAAATGCGCACTCTTAGTGAATCGATCAACGACCACCCAAATCATGTCGTGACCATTCTTTGTTCTGGGCAGTTTAGTGACAAAATCCATAGCAATGTCTTCCCACTTACCCATTGGCACAGGCAAAGGTTCTAAACTCCCATACGGTTTCTGATGTTGTGTCTTGACTCTCGCACAAGTCACACACTCGGCCACATACTTTGCAACATCAAGCTTCATCGTCGGCCACTAGTAGTAGGGTTTCAGGTCCCTATACATTTTAGTGCTACCCGGATGAATCGAGTACATGGTTTTGTGAGCTTCTTCAATCAGAAGACCTCTAATCCCTCCGGACTTAGGTACCCAAATCCGATCTTGGAACACCTTCAGTCCGTGACTGTTTACACCGAACACCAACGTTTTGCCCAAACGTTCCTCCTTTCGGTCATTCTTTTCAGAAGCTTTCTCTTGAGCTTTCTTTATACTTTCCACAATGGTCGAGACAACTTCAATTCTCAACTCTCTTGGCCTTCTCCTTTCAAGATTGACTTTCCGACTGAGAGCATCAGCAACAACATTAGCTTTACCGGGGTGGTAAAGTATCTCACAGTCATAGTCTTTAAGTAATTCCAGCCAGCGTCGTTGCCTCATATTCAATTCCTTCTGATTAAAGAGATATTGGAGACTCTTATGATCAGTGAAAAGTTTGCACTTCGTGCCATAGAGGTAATGCCTCCATATTTTCAGAGCGAAAACTACCGCTGCCAACTCCAAATCATGAGTCGGGTAATTCTTTTCATGCTCTTTCAGCTGTCGAGACGCATATGCTATCACCTTTTCTCTTTGGGTCAAAACACAACCCAATCCAACCGCAGACGCATCTCTATAAACGGCGAAGTCTTCAACTCCATCAGGTAGAGAAAGTATCGGTGCCTCGCATAGCTTCTTCTTTAGCTTCTCGAATGCTTCTTTATGCTAATCATTCCAAGCATAAACAACTCCTTTTTGGGTCAAAGCTGTTAATGGACTAGCGATCGAAGAAAAGCCTTGGATAAACCTTCGGTAATATCAGCCTAATCCCAAAAAGCTTCGAATCTCCGTGGGACTTTTCGGTTGTTCCCACTTTGTCACAGCTTCAATCTTTGCTGGATCAACCATTATCCCTTCTTGGTTGACCACGTGACCCAATAATTGGACTTCACGAATCCAAAAATCACATTTGGAGAACTTTTCATACAGCTTCTCCTTCTTCAAGACTTCTAACACTTCTCGCAAGTGTCTGCCATGCTCCTCTTGGCCTTTCGAATAAATCAGAATGTCGTCTATGAACACTATCACGGATTTATCAAGGAAAGGATTACAAACCCTATTCATTAAATCCATGAATGTTGCAGGAGCATTGGTTAGTCCAAACGACATAACCAAGAACTCGTAGTGTCCATATCTAGTTCTGAATGCAGTCTTCTCTATATCCTGCTCTCTTACTTTCAGCTGATGATATCCTGACCTTAGGTCGATCTTCGAGAAATAGCTCGCACCTTGCAATTGATCAAACAGGTCATCAATCCTTGGCAACGGATATCTATTCTTTATTGTTGCTTTATTTAGCTCTCGGTAATCAATGCACATTCTCATACTTCCATCTTTCTTCTTCACAAATAACACCGGAGCTCCCCAGGGTGATGAACTAGGTCTAATGAAACCTTTGTCCAATAACTCCTGAAGTTGCATCATTAGCTCCTTCATCTCCGTCGGTGCTAATCGATAAGGTGCTTTCGCAATTGGTGTTGTTCCTGGAAACAAGTCAATATGGAATTCCACTTGTCTATCAGGCGGTAATCCAGGAAGATCTTCAGGAAATACTTCCGGATAATCACACACAACTGGAATATTCTGCATCACCTTCTTTTCCTTCTTAGCATCAATCACGAATGCTAGATATGATGTACACCCCTTGGTCAAACATTTTCTGGCTTTCATCAATGAAATGATTCCATAATTCACTCTGCGTTTGTCCCCATACACCATAAACGAATCTTTCCCAGGCAGGTTTACTTTGACTATTTTCTTCTTGCATAAAATTTCGGCGTCATTGGCGCTAAGCCAATCCATTCCCAAAACGATGTCGAAACCATTTAGTTCTATATGCAATAATTCCTCGTGGAACTTATTCCCATTCAGATCAATTAAGATGTTTTTCATACGATGGCTAACAGGTACAAACTTGCCACTAGCAACTTCGACTAATAAGGCATCATCTAGTCTAATAACAGACAAAGCTAGATTTCTACCAAATTCATGCGATATAAAGGAGTAGTTGACTCCAGAATCAAATAAAATTTGGGCAGACAATTCGTTAATGAGAAAGGTACTTGAAGCGACATCAGCTTCATCTTTAGCAGCTTCCAGTGTCATCTGGAATGCTATCGCCATTGGCTTTGGTGGAATGTTGGGTCTAGCTGCCTCTTTCTTCTTCGGGCAGTCCCTCGACATGTGTCCTTCCTCACCACAAACATAGCAAACTTTCTTCGTGAGGGTACATTCATTGGCATAGTGCCCTGGCTTTCCACACTTGTAGCATGTGTTCGCCACCTCACATCTTCCATGATGCTTCTTCTTACATTTGTCGCACCACTTTGCTTCACCTCCACTTCCCCTCGAACCAGACTTCAAGAACTTGTTTTTCTTGTTGGACCCTGAAGTTCCATCGAACTTCCTCTTTTCTCCAACATCTATCCTTTCCAGATGCTTTTCCTTCTGCTGGGCCTCCACATTCTTAGCTGCACAAACAACCGTTTTCAGAGTAGTTGCCATCTTGACTGTCGGACCGAAGTCGGCAGGCAGTCCATTAGCAAACCTCTCTATCTTGGAGAGTTCCGTTGGAACTAGGTACGGAAACAACTTCATTTTCTCAGTAAATGCAGTAGCATAGTCGTCTATGCTCATCTTTCCCTTCTTCAAGTTTTGGAACTCATTGTTCAGATCAATCAGATCTATCTCTGAACAATACTACACCCTTAGTTGCTCCAAGAACTCCTCCCATGACATTTTCAGGGCTTTTCCTCGTAGCATAGTATTTGCCAACAACTTCCACCAACTCAAGACTCCAGTCTTCAGTTGCCTAACCGCAAAGACGGTCTTCTGTTTGTTGCTACAGTCGCAACTTTCAAATACCATCTCCATTTCGGAGATCCAATCCATTATCTCAACAGGCTTTGGGCTTCCAGAAAGACTTGGCGGCTTGGCGCCCAAGAAGTTCTTGTACATTCGCCCATCCTTGTTGTTTCTCCTTTCCGGATCGTTCCTTCGTTCTCCTTAAGTCCCAACTTGACTCATAATGCGACTATTGTTCCCTTCCTCCGATTGCTCGGGAATCAATTCAGGTTCCTCAATAGGTATGATAGGTTCATCCCTATTATCATGCAACATCTGTCGCATCTCATCCCTTTGTTCGGCTAACATAGCCCGAATCATGGCTTGCACCGCAGCCATTGTTATTGGTTCTGGTGCTGCTGCTACAACAGGTATTTGCTCAATCACTAGCGGTTGATTCCTGTTTTCGTCCGCGTTTCCAATGCCACTCCTTGTTCTCACCATTTTTGATCTACACACCGAATAAGGTGAAATTTAGATCTTCATTTACGATAGATATTCAAATCATCCTTATCGCTCCGAAACGTTTACATGCTAGTTCTAATACCGTAAACATACGCTTAGAATCCTACACACATAAGGTTTCCAGATCCGGTCGGCAACAGACCGTAGATCCGAACAATTAATATCATATATGGCAACATATAACATTTAACACATAAAAGCATTTTAGGCAACTTTCCTAAAATAAACTAGTGCTCGTGTCTAAAATCCAACAGACACACAACTCACAATTTCCACTTAGCATTCTAAGTTTAAGTCTAGAAATCCTACAAATTCCTAGTTCGCTTAAACTAATGCTCTGATACCAACTGTGACATCCCCAAAATCTCGGCCAGAAAAGACCGATTTTTCATTTATGCTTTTAAATAATTTCAGAGTAAATCCTTTTGATTTGAAAGAGTTGCGGAATTTGTTCCCAAAACAAAACATGATAAAATAATATTTATCAAAGCTTTTCATCAAGAGATGCATTTTAATTATATAATCAAAACTCGGGATGTCATGTTCCGATACAGACCATAAAGCATAAACGATAACTTTACAAGTCATTCAACAAATATATACATATACAGACTTGTAAACAAAACAACTTGATGATTCAACCATCTTATGCCCTCGCGCCACTACCTGTAATACAAATAAAACTGAGTGGGTCAGGCTTGGGAGCCTGGTGAGCATATAGGGTTTTCAACCCACAATAAATAAGTTATATTTAATTTCACCAACCAATCACTATCCCGATTACCCATTCCCGTTATCGTCACCTTACGTCCCTAAAATAACATCTATCTCAAGGGACCTAATCTAGGATTTTCATCGGGACGGACATCACTGCTAAGGGGTTTCCTCAACAATAGATATCCTAAAGGCAACCATGAGGGGGATAGAGTACACCGGTGAACACATCGTTCACAACACCTACAGGTTATGAACCTGCTAGCGTTCCACTGGACTGTCTAGAAAGAGTCCGTGGTCGTTATCCATACTCTACTGAATAACTAGATCAACAACAACAACATCGAGTCCTTTCATCTGTTTATTACACACCAACTCCCATCTTCTACCCAACATATTAGTAGATACTATATATTTCCATACATAGTTTAAAACCTGTATATCATTTTCATTCAATATATATTCCACATAACAGACGAGGCATACCACATAACACGTATTTCATAGAAAGCAATTCAGATCTATGAGATGAAATAAAGTGAATATCCATTCACGCATACAATCACAAAATATACACATAATAAGTATATCGCATAAAATACTTCATAGTTACTTGTTAGAAGAAAGTAACTGCACCCTTATACATATAAGCCACAATTTACTTAATACATTCGAACCATACTTGTATTATTATCGTGTTTATGAAAGGTGGTATACACTCACTTGATCAGAAGACGATCGGACAGCACTACGACTTGCAGAAGTAGTAATCCTCAGCAGATCTGGAAGATCTTCACAAAAATCGAACTACTCGCGGGCAGAGCTTCGACTCGGGAACCGCACTTCTCGGGATCTTCGGGATCTCGGGACTTGCCTCGGGGCTCGAGAATAATACCGGGGCTTCGGGGTATTTCTGGCACGCAAAACGATGCAAAACGGGAGAGAGAAGAGAAGAAATTGGCAAAAGACTCGGCTGCCTTCGGATTCCTTTTATAGAGACTGAGCCTCGCACGTACGCGGGGCGTACAGGTCCGAAAAACGTCACTGCTTACGTATCCGAAGCCACTTGCGGCGATGTCGACACCTTCGGAGTACGCAGGGCGTACACGAGTACGCGGCGCGTACCTCGGATCAGATCGATGACTACTCTTCGGATAAAGCTTCCGATTTTTCAATTAAAAATAAATACAATTTATTTATCAAACTTCGGAAATTCATATCTTCTTCATACGAACTCCGTTTTCGATGTTCTTTATATCCACGCGAAGGTGAGACTACGCTCTACAACTTTCGATTAGACTCCGTCGGCTAATTTCGACTTTATTTTTATTATTTATTTTTAATAGGCCGCGACAGAAACTTTCATTATAAATTCATAACTTCTTCGTTTGACGTCCGTTCTCGCCTAACCTTTTATCGCTTCGATACCAACAACGAGACCTTCGATCCTCGTTTAGATTGCTTCGGCTAAAAACCGCTCGATCTCAAATCGAGTATTTCAGGCTGCATACCGCTAAGCCGAAACTTCGATAAATCATAACTTCCTCATACGAAGTCAGATTTGGGCGTTCTATATATATTCGGAAACCTCGTTTCAACTACTACAACATTATCCAAAGATATTAAGTTTATTTTACACTTAAATTTTGACGCTTATTTTTATTCTTAATTAATCAGACCACATAATTAAGCAATTAAGCACAAAAAACATAATACTCAAATAATACATTCTTATTATTTCAAAACGGGTTACAAAGGTTAACCTAGACTATTACATTGCTAAAAATGGCAAGCCCGGAAACACAGGCGTTACAAGGATTCTATATATAGTGAGGCTATTAGGGTTATCTAACAAGGAAACCCTAATTTGGATGCTTAATCCCTAAGCAACCCATGGACTCCTTTCCTTAAAGGCCTTGGAACGATTTCTAATGGGTTTCCCATAGAATTCGTCCACCCCTTTAACATGGATTCCATTAGCTCAATATTAAACTATCATACAGTTGACATTTCTAATCCCTTAGGTTTAATTAATCTCTTTTAGTCACAAACTTAATTCTTCTTAATTCTTGACTAATATTAATTAAACAATATAATTCTTCCTTTAATATATTATTCTCATAATATATTAATAAATCATATTTAATCCTTTCTCTCCATTATTCATCCTATCATGTTGCTTTGGTGAAGGCAACCCAAAAGGACCATGCACCATCGGGTCAAGTACAAACCAAAATAGTTATGGACTTAGACACTAATCCAACAGTCTCCCACTTAGATAAGTCTAATAACTATTATGCGTATGGCTTCAAATCCTGATCTGCAATCGTAGCTTTCCAAAGCCGTTGTCAACTCTAATCCTATCAGATACGCGTGTCCTTTAGATAAGGGATCATATATTCCTCCATTCTAGATATCGTATGAGACATGATTTCTAATCATTCTCTCTGTACTATTTCTCGACATTTCCGATTTATGACGACTGACTAATTGGACAAATCAAATTATCCCTAGCCCGACCGAGCATTTACGTTTGTCATCACTAAATCATCGAGGGACCCAAAGATATCGCTTTTATCTTACTTTGGATAAAAGGAACGGATAAACTTTGATTCAATGCTCGCTTACACTCACTCACCGAATCACACACAACAATATGTTTTATGACACCAAGTTACTGGTGCGTTTACATATTATCAATGTGCAGCCAATTTGCAAGATACAACTCACACATCTCGGTTTCAAGAATATAAGATGTTATCGTCTCACCAATCACTCGTGATACAATTCATGGATTGATCCTAGTGAGTGTGGGTTTAATCCAATGCTCAAATCATATTCATAAGCACTCATGAATGTTGCAGCAAACATTTGCTTATGTCGTATACTCTTTAGACATTCCACACACCAATTCATGACAGTCTTCATTTATATCTACTTCCAACATATGAACGACTGTGGCCCGTTCGAATAATTTGACTGTTCTTAACCATTTAAATTATTCAGGAAGTCAAAACACGCAAAATGAAACACAAGGATAATACTAATCCCATATGGCCTCAAACCTTTGAGTATAAATGAAACACCTTTTATTTATCACCATATCGATTACTCATTATTTGTTGTTTCGGGTAATCAACTTCTTTCTTGAATTATTACAACACTTGTCCCATGCTCCCAGCATGCACACAATGTTTACCTATGGTTCTTACTTTGTGAAATAGATGAAATGAACACATTTCCAATCATACTCATTTCACGACTCCAAATCCTTTTTCATAAGTGAAAGAATATCAAATTCTTGCCATTTATAGAATATGCTAGATTCTAACATTTTATGAAATGATCCTTTCGCAATTTCATAGCACAAAGGTCACATTGACTATTGCCAATGAAATTACAAAGTCCTCTATCGGAGATTGTTACAAGACAATTCCTTAGATATGATGTCTCTCACTCAAAGTACATTCCTTTGAACATCCTTTTGCATAAAAGTTTCTAATCTAGACTTAGATTTTCAATATTCAATTCCCAATATGGACATGTTTCCATATTTTCCATATGACAACTCATTCTTAATAGAATCTTATCTATTTATAATAATGTTGATATGGTCCATCCAATACTGTACTTCCAACTACTCACAAGCGACCCATCCTCGGCGAACTTTGGATTGTCCTTTGATAGTTGATTAATTATCTTAGTCAAAACCGATTCTTGTCCTTTTTCCCTCTAAATGCGCTACACATTTGGAAAATTTTAGAATGGTCAAATATTATAGCATTTGCAATCGATCCTATACCCGAAGCGTATGGGACACGATGCATAATGTCTTACATAAAGATTTGATACTTTATCAATCTTCTGCCACAATATTTTATGTGCTACGTTCTCAAAATTCGAACTATGAAGAGGAATGCCATAATCATAATCGATTTTTGAGAACACACTATGTATCCTCGAATAAATTTATTAACATTCCACAACTTAAGCCTTTAGATTTGAAATGAAGCATAATATTCTCTCCCTTAATTATTGCAAAACAACTATTCAACCCTTACAACTTTGCAAGGTATGACTCTTGTTTTCTATAATTAATATTGCTAACTTGCAATACTTGCCTTAATAATCATACAATCATAACATTTATGCTCCCACTATCAAGATGATTATTATAAACATAACACTTATGCTCCCACTAGCTTTGACATGTATTCAGAAATAGCTTAACTTTCAGAAAAACAATACCTATTGAATTTATTAAGTTCATGTTTCTAATACTTAATGCTTTTATAATCCTTTATCTAAGCTTATACACCTTTCCTTTAGATAGCTCATATGTGTGTCTAAACAATTCAAACTAATTGCCAAACCTCACAATTCAAATCATGGAAAGGGATACCGTAACCATAATCGAATTCGAGAATACAATTTTTTCACAATCACTATCTTTTTAAAATCTTTCTTAGTGAAAGCATTTCCTCACAGTCATTTTCATGAAGGAGGGAATCTTATGACACATAGATTTTAATGGTGTATGTGTTCCTATCCATGTGAATTTCTCAAAACCAAAGTTTTACGACAAATTCAAACTCATATGGACCGAACTTTCTTAATCTTGATTTCTTGCCTTATGGTAGCACAGCTGCCCACCATGTCTTCCAAGTAGTTAAGCAGCTCACTCTTTCCTATCAATGTACTTTCCTTTGATCAAGGTGCCTGCCTTTTATGCGTTCAAATGAGAACTCATAGAACTCACATGCATAATTAACTCAATTGAAATGGCACAGAAACAATATAGTGTCAACACGATAGGTTGTAAACCTCAACTCGTGTGCTAGTGATGATCAATAAGGCCTATTTAGATTTGTTCTTGAAACCTTTCAAGACCATTAAGACTCCCACTGACTCCTTGACATATAAGATTCTCTTGTCAATAAACATTTCTTGATAAACAAATATTCAAGAGTTAGTGTAGTTTTTATCAAAACACTTCATAAATAGGTCCTAGTTGGTCTTTGTCTTATCCAAGATATCACAACTTTCCTCATTTGATGAATGTTATAAACCTTCTTAATACTTGTACTCAATTTCACAATCTTAACTCTAAAAATTGTTTTGGAATGAAGTATGATTGACTTCTTGATTTAACCATTTCTTCAATTCTTGATTCCTCTTCTTAGACATACAATTGTACTAAGACTCACTTAGAGGATCAATTGAGATATGGCTCTTAATCATTAAGACCTATCATAAAGCATAAAAGGTACTCTCCCTTCTTCTTAGAATGGAGAAACTTTTATCTTTCTGCCTATTTGATTCTTCTTATTCGTTCTGCTATTGATTTAAATTTTTTAATCAATTCAGAACTACACTTGATCTTATAAGTATAATCATATTTACTAAACCTTTAGTAAATCATGACGAATATCTTTTTTACTCTTATGGTGGACTTTGATCAACACACAACTTTGTGTACTCGATCTCCTAGTCCTTCACTTGACACTTTGTCAATGAATTAGTCTAATTTCCAAATATGAAATTCCAAGTTTCTGTCCAATTGAAACTTGGGTGATGAGAAACTCTCCCTATTTGGTAAATTCTCGACATTTCCACAAACAACATAATTAAGAATCAAATTCATTATTGCTAATAATAGAAACATTCAAACATCAATTTTTCATATACGCCAGTGCAAGGATAAATAAGTAATATAAAATCAAATTTATTTTACTGCGGAAAAATTTGTCCTTACAATGCAATTCATTGAAAAACTATGTTAATATATCTTTCTTAGCAATCTAATTTTAACTCTAAGTAGCAGCTCGAGAATCTAATCTTCAAGTAATATGATCGAAATCCATTCCTTCTCGGTTAGATTCTGCTCACTTCTTCCCTTAACCTTCCTCTCTTTTCTACAAAACATCAATTGTAATCTTATCACATTATGTATTAAGAATCTAGAATAGGAGCTTAAAAGAGTTAGTCAATGGATTTTACCTAAAGCAGAGCCATACGTTTTAACTCTCCCATCTCTTAGATCTCTTAGGTAAATAGGGCAGCTTCGTCTCCAATGCCCCTTTTCTTGGCAATAAAAGCAAGTTGACTCTTTTGGAACAGGACATGGAACTACTTCATACATTGCCTTTCTCTTATGATCAAACTTTTCGATCATAGCATGTCTTTCGTTGCCATTGTCTATATCCATAGAGGTCTTGAAGGCAGATTCACCAATCAACTTTGTTTTTCTATTGCGCCAAACCATTACTGATTCAACAACAATAAGCATATAGGTGAGATCTATAAGGATCACGTCGTAGTTCATCATATAGTACTCTCTTATGAACTCACTATATGAGTTAGGAAGTGACTGAAGAACCCAATCAACAGCCATGTCGTCACAGACAACGGATCCCATCATTCTTAACTTATCAATGTGTGACTTCATCTCTAGGATCTGTGCACACACTGACTTTCCTTCTTTATGTTTAGTTGCCAAAAGGGCTTGAGTGAGTTTGAACTTTTCAAGTCTTCGAACTTGTGGGTTAGGGAGAATAATTGGAGGAGGTGAAGGAAGTGAAGTATGATTTCTTGTTCCTCGATCGAATCGTGGAATATCATCTTCATGTGGAATGCTTGTTCCACGTGATTTGGGAAGACCATAGTTGTCGTACTTTGACATCTACAAAATGGGAGAAAACAAATTCAAGTTAGTTGATTGATTGAGTCCTTAATAAATCACCCAAATGAGATATTAAGGCTAGGACCCAACACAATACGCTACAACCTAGAAAAGGGATGTCGTAATCTAGTTGCAGAATATTTAAAGGTACGTGAATGACGATTCACTAATTTCCACCATTAAAAACGAAAAAGAAATTTAAGTTTTAAATCTATGAAAACTCCTAGATCCTTTGAGATTCATTGAACTTTTCAATAGCATGTTTAAATCTCGATATGCCCCTCTAGTTTATGACTAGGATGCCGAGGATCACAAAGCGGGTGTGAATAACCATGCAAACTTACATGGTGCCCTCACATGTTATAGTCACCTATTCGATGTGATGGTAAACCACACACGCTCCACCGAACTATGACAAACATTAAGTCACCCTTTGCTACCTTCGCTTAGAGCCATTCAATGTGTCGGTAAACCACACACGCTCCACTAACGTCTTTGCAAGGGCACAAAGTGTAATTTCATGGAATTGCATCAATTCACTATTTTGCCTAAGTAACTAAGATTGGGAATTTGTAAAACATTTAGTTAATTTTGTATTTCATTATACTTATAATGGAAGGTTTTGTCCTATCATACCCGTTCAGCTAACGACCCTCCACTAGTCAAGAGTGCGTTGGGTAAGAGTGGATACCCATTCAATCGCCATTTTATAGGCAATTTCCTTAAACACCCCTTATAGACCAGCTTCGTGAATTAGGCCTACTAACGGTAAGACTGAGTTTTACTCATACATATATGTAATGTTAGAATTTTAATGTTATATATAGTATAGGGTGTATTTTACACTTTTAAAATACTAGGAGGTCAATTTTAACAATTATACTTTTAATTCAATTAAATTGTAAACCTAAACTTTTATGGATTTATTAAACCTCTTTTTAATTATACACCTTAATTAATTAATAAAACCATAAGGGTGTGATTTGAACTTTTCAAAACAATACTAGGGTTTTAGAATTTAACATTCCTAAATTAAATCGTTTAATCAACTTTTAAATTCCAAAACTTGAGGACAAGTTTTGAAACATTTCAAAACATTAGGTTTAGAATTTAAATATACGTCAAAATTAAACTTTTAATCAAAATTTAAATTCCAAAACTTGAGGGTGTTTTGGAGGGCAAGTTTTGAAACCTTTTCAAAACATTAGGATTTCAACTATTTAAATTTCAAAACTAAAATTTTGAGTTTAAATTTAAACTATAAAACCTAAAGGGGAAAATTGAAACTTTTCATAACACAAGGATCAAATAACAAATAATATAATTTAAAAAATTAATTTCATCATTATCTATATTTGACCTAATTTCAATTTCTTGCAAAATAAGTTACCCAATTAATACAAATTATCAACTTTAATCATATAAGGAAGTTATTATTTAATCAATTGGTAATTATCTTTTGTTTAGTCCAGGATATACTCATAAATATGATTAAAATCGGATTTTAATGATCTAAGATAGATAAGGCAATTATCCATGAGTAAAACAGCAAGAAATCCCGAAATCCCCTCTTTCTGACGCTCGAACTCGCCGAGTACCCACATGGACTCGCCGAGTCCACAATGGGACTCGCCGAGTTCATCAGGCAGTTTCACAATAATCGAATTTTTTCAACTTGAACAAACATACAAGGCATCAATACAATAGAAACCAATCAAGGCTCTGATACCACTAATGGGTTTTGGTCATAAGAACATCCTATGTGCTCATACAAACCCTAATGCTTGAATCTAGGTTTCTCTATTGTACATGCAAGTTATCCAAGAATATAAACCCTAATTCTAGCATACAAGTAATCATATTAACATACGAATGGGTTTAAGATATTACCTTGATTGTTATGTAGCAATAACAATCACAATTCCTCCTTGTAATGACTTTAGAAAGCTTAGAGTCACAAATGTCACTCCTCTAATGGTTCACAAACACCAAGAGCAAGAGGATGAATAAGAGAAGAGAGGGAGGCTCTCAAAATAGTGTGGAAACCCTAACCAATTAGTTCACACCGTTTTTGGAGCATAAGGGTTCTATATATAGTGAGGCTATTAGGGTTATCTAACAAGGAAACCCTAATTTGGATGCTTAAGCCCTAAGAAACCCGTGGACTCCTTTCCTTAAAGGCCTTGGAACGATTTCTAATGGGTTTCCCATAGAATTCGTCCACCCCTTTAATATGGAGTCCATTAGCTCAATATTCAACTATCATACAATTGACATTTCTAGTCCCTTAGGTTTAATTAATCTCTTTTAGTCACAAACTTAATTCTTATTAATTCTTGACTAATATTAATTAAACAATATGATTTCTCCTTTAATATATTATTCTCATAATATATTAATAAATCATATTTAATCCTTTCTCTCCATTATTCATCCTATCAAGTTGCTTTGGTGAAGGCAACCCAAAAGGACCATGCACCATCGGGTCAAGTACATACCAAAATAGTTATGGACTTAGACACTAATCCAACAGTATGCAAGCCCTAGCAGAGAATAGAACCTTGACTTGGTGATAGAGGTTTTCCTATTAGAAATTTCGAAGGTGATGCATTCTTCTTCCTTGATGTATGATGCTGATGAATAAGCCTTCGATAGTAAATTCATTAGGATGCACTCAACCTTAGTTAAGGCATTGACCAAAGGGAATACTTCAGGCACTCAATGATAGGTAGCATGAAAGAATTGTACTTGAACTGAGACAAATCAAGTTCTGATTCTGTTTGATGGCATGTAGTGATGATTGAGCGGTCTGATTGTGAACAGATGAAGAACTAGCCATTGTTATAGGTTGATAAAGAAGAAGAAGAAGAGTAAAGAGAAATCGTCATTTGAGTTCTTGAGAGAATTTGGTATAGGTAAAAGGTAACGCTGTGAAATAAAAAATCTTATATACGATTACGCAAGAGAGAGAATATGAAGCGTAGATTGAGAGATTTCCTTTGAAATGATGCCTAGAAAAGTGGGATGTTACAACTGTATCCCCAATAAAGGTGTCAGGCGACGTCATAAGTGGAAGCTTTTCAAATTCCACGCGCCTAAATTTCGAAATTTTATCCACCAACTGTCGTGTCATCATTATCTTATTCTCATCTTTTCGATCTCCATTCATTTCAGTGAATATCCACACAACTGTTCGCTATGGAACACAAGGTAATTTGTGTGTATCACCCTGTGCCTTATTGAATCTGTGAAACT
This sequence comes from Lactuca sativa, assembly GCF_002870075.4. Taxonomy (NCBI): domain Eukaryota; kingdom Viridiplantae; phylum Streptophyta; class Magnoliopsida; order Asterales; family Asteraceae; genus Lactuca; species Lactuca sativa. The sequence goes on along the minus strand of NC_056630.2, from coordinate 88,160,569 downwards.
GAAAGTGTCATAAATACCACAAGCAAGACTTTAGGAAAATCAAAGAGATTTTTGTGCGAGAGTATGCCAAAGAAAAATAAATAAAGCACGATATATTTGTGTGATATTAGTGATGACTTAAAAGACATGAAACAATAGATCCCGAGCAACGATCTCTTCCTTCAAAATCAAGAGAGATTATGAAGTGTCTGTGTGGTTGCCCGTTGAAATATGATCAAATGTTTGATAAAAAAAATTGAAAGGCATCTTTTCATTAGGCTCAGTGGGTGGCTAGCTCTCCAACCAAACAACGAACTTGACATAAGAATGAATGTTGGATGAAGTACTCGTGTGACCAGTGTAATCAGTTGAACGAGTAGGTGAGGAATTATTTTAGTGACAAGATTAATCTTTTGAAATCTCAAAAAAAATCAAACTAGATCTTATAGGAAGAAGTGTCTTGGAAGCAGAACACTTCATAAAGATCACACAAAAGAAAAAGAGACCCCTTTATACATACCATGAAGGTGGCTTTCATTAATTAAATGGTTAAAATCTAGAACATTTAATAGTTCACCGTCAATTCATGCAAATGTGTTGGATTTAGGGTTTCACTCAGTTCGTGGTGAACAAAACTAAGATCATTAACACAAATTTTGTGCAACCATAAACCTCAGTGGTATAGGTGAGAGTCTCAAGGGTTACACTGATGAGTATGAAGCCAATGGAGAAATGTGAAGATGGTTCCAGAGAAGCGAATGTACCTCTGCTAAATAGAAGTGACTAAGTAGATAACTCTTAACTCAAAGTGAAAAGAGTAAGGTAGCTCAGGGATAATGTGAATTTAACAGCCTAATTGGGAAGAAACGATTGGTAGAATTGATTCATTAACGCTTCACATCGAGTCAATAGAGGCTTTAGACAACATACATCAGCATGCTTCTAGGGACACTTAGCTAATACATAGATAAAGAATGTTATACCGGCCCCATCACACGAATCTATGCCTCCATGATCTTCTCAAGATAGTTTTCATGTGTTGAAATTTTTGAAAATAAAAGAAATAAAAATTAAAAACGAATAAAATATTTTTGAATTTTGAATAAAACGGAATGATATACAAAAAATTAGATCAAACAAAACAAAACAAAAAAAAATTTAATGATGAAAATTAGGGTGAACGTTCGTGCCAATTCGTGTCCAGGAAAAATCGGAAATGAATTAAGGCGAGCATTCGTCCACAAATGAACAGTGGACAGTGAGTCTTTGCGAGCGTTCTCATCAATTCGCGTCAACAACTTTATTAAAGAAAATGTGGTTTCAGTACAGATTCAGCTTCCATCATTCCTAGGCCTTGAAGAATTCTATTGAAGGTTGTTTCAGACAAGGCTTTTGTGATAATGTCAGCCAATTGATCAGCAGATCTCACGAAGTGAATATCAACGTTGTCCTCTTCTACGTGATCCTTGATGAAATGATACCACAGTGCTATGTGTTTCAGCTTTGAGTGTTGCACTGGGTTGTGACAAATGTGAATAGCAATTTCAGTCATAATATAGTGGGATTCGTTTCACACTTAAGCTATAATCACGAAGCTGACTTTGAATCCAAATGACTTGAGATGTGCATGAAGCAACAGCTATATATTCAACTTTAGCAGTTTACAAGGACACACACGTTTCCTTCTTGGATTGCCAACTAACAAGTTTTCCATCTAGAAATTGGCATCCTCTAGTTGTGCCTTTTCTTTCTATTCCACATCCCCCAAGGTCAGCATCTGAAAATGCTTGTACAAAGAAGCCTGATTTCGCAGGGTACCATATGCCAAGTGATGAAGTTCGTGTCAAGTATCTTAAGATACTCTTGACGGCCACCATGTGAGGTGCGCGTGGATTTGCTTGGAACCTAGCACAATAACAAACGGAAAACATAATATATGGTCTACCAATTGTTAGATACATCAATGATCCTATCATTTGTCGATAAAGGGTCATATCAGTAGCTGGTTTTTCCAGAGATGGTGTCAGTTTCGTTCCGAATGCCATTTGAACCTTCACTTTAGAGTCTCCCACCATGCCAGAATTAGCTAGTAAGGTCTTCGTGTATGCTTCCTGATTTATGAAAATGCCTTCTGGTCCCTTTCTTATATTTAGTCCAAGGAAAAAGTTAGTCGAACCCATGGAGCTCATCTTAAATTTTGTTTCCATCAATTTTTGGAATCCAGCTGTTAAGTTGGAATTTGTAGAACCGAAAATGATGTCATCAACCAAGATTTGGACGATCATCAAGTGGTCACCCTCTTTCTTGCGAAAGAAATTTGGGTCAACGGAACCTTGTTTAAATTTGGACATTTTAAGGAAGCGAGTTAGAATTTCATACCAGGCTCTTGGAGCTTGCTTGAGACCATAGACTGCCTTGTCCAAGATGTAGCAGTCATTTGGATACTTCTCGTTTACAAACCCAGGAGGTTGTTCCACGTATACTGTCTCTTCTAACACCCTGTTCAAGAACGCACATTTAACATCCATCTGAAACACTTCAAAATTCGTGTGTCTTGCGTATGCCAAGAAGATGCAAACAGATTCCAACCTTGCAACAGGTGTGAAGGTTTCTTCTTGGTCAATAACTTCTTCTTGACATTATCCCTTAACCACGAGTCTCGCTTTGTTTCTTATTACATCCCTTTCTTTATCCAGCTTATTGCAAAAAACCCATTTCAAACCAACAACTGATGCTTTAGGTGGAGTACGAATTAACCTCCAAAATTTGTTTCGTTTGAATTCGTTGAGCTCGCCTTGCATCTCTTGCACCCAGTCAGAGTGATAAAGAGCAATGTTGACGGTTTTGGGTTTATTCTTGGATACGAAGGAATTGAACATACAGAAATCCACTTTAGAGAATAATGCAGTTCGTTTCGCTTTTATTTGAGATCTCGTAAGAACGCATGCATAAGATTCACCAATGACTTGGGTTTTAGGGTGATCTCTAGTGCATTTGACTAGTGGATGATAATTTGGATCAGAAGAGGAATCCAGTTCAGCGTTTACTTCTTCGAATTCTGATTGAAGGTCTGTATCGTCATTCGCATCTTTATTCTCCTCCTCAAATGACGAGTGGTCCATTTCTTCAGGAAGTGAAGAATCCCCTATGAATGGAGATTTATGAGTCATTGTGGGAGGTGAGCCATTTGCATTAGTGAGTGGTTCAGAAGAGAAAGATGAATGAAACCCTCCCCCTGAAATGGAATGTTCGTTTCTTGAGAAGTAAAAGGCTCCCATTGAAAAGATGCATTGGAGCTTGTATCCTCCTCCTGGACTATAGCACTCGTCTCTTGAGGTACTTTAGAAGTTGATGACTGATTGTGCATATCTTTCGCAGCGTCATCGATAATTTTCTTCAATTTCATCTACTTTATTGTCATTTTCGTTTGCTTCAAATGTGATAGCCTTCTCTGGCTCATCAAAAAGTAGCATGAATTCATTATAGAGTTTTAAGATCGGAACAGTGGCTGGACTTGGCTTAGGAAAGATTTTCTCCATTTTATTTTCTTTCAATTCAATCCTCTTCAAGTAGTTGTCATCAAAGGTAACATATTAGGTTTGCTAGGAATAAATCCGAGATGACGAATGCAAAATATCAAGAACATTCAAGAATCAATCACCAACATATGCAATTAATCTGATAAAGGTTTTTCTTATATTGATTATGAGATGAATGTACATAGAAAACCCTAATATGGTCAAAAGCTTACACCAAAAGTAAACCTAATTATTATTTATAGGGAACAATAAATATCTACCATAAATATAAAATCTATGCCTAATATAAAATCAATGCCTTAAAGAGTTCGATTAAGAACTTCTTCTGTAAAGGCATCGTAGGGAATTATAAAATCATTAACCCTAAAAAAGACTTCCCTTAATAACCAAATACGCCATATCAGTTTCAATATCTCAAATACTCAACAATCCCCCCCATAGATGTTGAAACTGATGAAGATCACGATTTCCAATCTTCTTGGCATTTCTACCCTAAATTGTGAGAATCATCAGTACATGGGGTTATCAAAGCGAGAGAAATAGAAATAATCTTCCAAATATGAACTCCCCCTTGAATAATATCTCTCCCCATTAAATCTTCAAAAAATTCCACAGAGAGAATCAGGAAAGTTCAGAAGAATCAGCAACAATCTTCAAAACCCGTCAGATATGATGAAATAAATCCCTTTAGCAAAAACCCAATCTTCAAAAATTAAAACTAGAAAATTAACAAAAAAAAATTTGTATTTTTCGATTTTTAAATTTAGACAAAATAATAGAATAAGAAGCAATTTATTTTAGAAGGGTTTGAAAAGAATAAGACCAAAGAAAAAGGATAAAAAGTGAAAATATTTTGGACAGAAGGGGATAAAAATGGTAAAAATCCAAAAATTTTGAAAATAAATTTGTATATTGGGTAAAATCTATGAGTTTCTGAACGTCGGGGTGGTAAAAGTTGAAAATATAACCCACATTCTTTATTAAGGCCCTAAAAATAAGTAATATCTTCCAATGGGGGCGGAAACTTTAAAGATTAGAGATATTGGGGTACCAGAACTATCAAAGAACTGAAAATGCAGGGGTCAAGACTGTAACATCAGTCATCTTCTTCAATGGAAAGCACGTCTTTTGACTTTGAAAGTCAAAATTGAAGAGAATTCGATGTCAGGTAAATTTCTGATTTAGATTTCGAAAATCCAATCCCTTTAATTTTCATTCCTACTGTAAATCCTGATTATGATTTTGAAGGCTTGATTTCTGATCAATTCGTTGGACATGACCATTTTCAGATTTGGAAGTTCCGATATTGGTTTTTTTTTTTATTAAAAAAAAAAGCTAATATTTTTTAACTTGATAAATTTTAATTGTCATCGTACAATGAGTGAGATGGCAAACGGGCAACAAGCTGTGGCGCTAAACTTTTTTGAATGGTAAAGCTAATTCTTTTAAAGACTACATCCGAAGATATAAGAGGTATAACATTACTATGCATGATTCGTTGTACGCTTTTAAGAAGCTCTACCGCATCCACTGCGAGGAAACCAAACATATCAAATGCAAATGGTATGAACACGTGTTGATTTTCCAAGCACGCTCTCTCATGTTTGGTGACTCTGCCTGTGGCTGCTTTTAAAGCAGCATGTCCCGCTGTGAAACCCCCAACCCTCAGGCCCACGAGAGGGGATACCCCTGTAAGATCCACACATGCGTGTTTCCCTCTGACCCATCCAAAAATTAAAATGCCAGCCGGTCTGAGGGTTGAGCTTCCTTTTGTCGGGTCAATGAAGAAATTAACCGGTGCCTCTTTCTTAGCGGAAACTCCAACACACTTAAATATACCAAACAAGACATCCCTAACCATATCGTGCCTGTATTTGAACCCCGGGAGTTCTTTACAGTGAACTGCATGCTCCCCAAAAAAGTCCAAACATGCCTTGCGACACACAAGACATATCTCGTCAGCTGAGAAAATGGGAATCATGAGTCGATATTTGAGAATAGTATAATACTCTATGGGAGACATGTGTTGGCCAAGCCCATCTATAGGGATAGCCAAAAGAAAATCTTGAGCATGTGGTGCTCGTAAGCTTTGGAAAACTGTTTTCTGCCGAGCCGTCATGTCGAAAGGCACTTCCATATCTTGGACAATTTTATGAAAAAAGGCACTGACCAGTGTATTCTGGGATTTATGGGGAGCGGTGCCTTTAGTAGTAAAATTGTTAAGGTCGAAGTTTGGAAGCTTGTTGCGAAGGGATGCCAAGGCACAATCATAATCAGAATCCATACCATGTATACCGCTACCCCGTAAGATGTGGTCTTGCAATACCTAAGATTGAGCCCTTGAGGCAACAAAAGCATAGGAGGTAGCCTCTACTGCCGAGTATAAACCCAAACCTCCAAACCTAATGGGTAAGGAAGTAATTCTCCATTGTATGTCACCAAAGAAAGGGCCCCCACATACCACAATGTCCTCAATCGCCCCGCGCAATCCATTGTCAAAGTATATTGTCGCCTCCTCCATGTGAACGGGTTGGCACATCCTCAACCCAACGAAAATCTTAGCAATACCCATACAAGACCGAAGAAGAAGGATCTCACTCTGGGGGTCAGACGATTGTGGAAGAAGGCGCATCAAATTCACAGCGTTTTCGGCTCTCTTTATGGCTAGGTTGCGAATGAAACTAGCATCTCTACTAACAGCTCCCCCAAGAACTTTCACCCCCAAAGGCGGCCTCCCGATGTCCGCCGGAAATAGTCCCTCCCGTAACTTCCTACCATTACACGAGGGCCAAAAGAGCTCGGTTTTCTTGATATTCAGCCGAAGGCCCAATTTTGGGCCAGTCACCATAATGATGCCCAATGCTTTGGCCACCTCCTCCGAATCTCCGATAAGTGTGCCATCATCCAAGCACCATGCATGGAGCAAAAGCTTGCAATTGTATCTAATCTTATGCAAGAGAGGGTGCAACATAATGGCAAAGATAAGTGGTCTCAAGGGGTCTCCTTGTTGAACCCCAGTAGAAGACCTGATATGAGTTTTGCCTAGATATAACCTTGCTGCTTGACCGTATATGAACTCTACCCACAAGGAAATAGTGGGACACCTCAGTCTGACCTCATGAAGTAATACGGATCTATCAACAAGGTTAAAGGCATTAGAGAAGTCCACGGTAAGCATGGAGAGAGATTTGTCATCGTGGCGCTCACTCAACAACCTATTGGCGCTATGTAAACTGGCCTCAGCGCCACCCGATACCCCGACTCCGAACTGAAAATCATTGAGATATTTGGCCATTTCTTTACCAACCCCTTTCATGGCCAACTTAGAAACCAAACATCTCCATATAGTACCTACTGCAATAGGTCGTATTCCCTTGTCAGGTTTTAAGAGCGGCGTGAGAGGAGCAGAGTCAAAAAAATTCAGCCAAGCTCGAAGGGCATCTTCCCCCTAGCCATAGATTAACCACAGAAGTAATAGCATGCAAGAGGTCTTTGGCTATAGCCGAACCTTCTCCACAAAGGGCATCTAAATTGTGTTGAGCTCTCAACCCATCCCTCCCACACAAGGTACCTTTAGGGAAGGATTTAATTCCCCCAAGGACATTGTCGATATCCACAACCAGGGGAGGTTCTGAAAATATGGTTTTGGGCATGGAAGGTGGTGGCTTGTATAGATGTTTATCCTCCAATGCCTTCGTGGTATCACCCTAAATGGAGCAACCCCCAAAGAACATAAAACTTTCACCGTTGCTGTAATATGTCCATCGGCAACCTTACGAAGACATTGTCTGATATTGGTGCTTCCCGGTGTTCTTTTCTCCTGAATGTAATCTTCTTTTTTATCTTGTTGCTCCAGTCTTGCATTGTCAACTAAGTTTGTAACTAGCTTGGCGATACCATCTCTAGTCCCCCAAGTAGCTAAAGCGATCAAGATATTACGATGTTGCAAAGACTTCCTATTGCCAGACCTACTTTCTTGCCTATTCTTGGGCCTGAACACCTGAAGAGTACACCTAGGAAGAATCAACAGAGCAACCCACGCTTCAACGAATCTGGGATGAGAAACCACTTTGGAAAGGGTTGCTTTCAAAGCCTGGGAGAAAGCCATACGACAGTTATAAGGGATGCTTAATACCGATTTCGATATCAATTCAGAGTGGAGAGTCTTGATTTCAAACCCATTTGAATCCAGCAACAAGTTTGAGTTTGTATAATACCGATTTCCGTTTTGAATCAAAGTCGGAAATGATTGCAGATTCTAAAACAAGGTTCGATTGCGGTTTGTTAAAACGATTCCAAGTGCGAGCATAACTCCTGATTGCTGTGTTAGAAAACCAATTTCGATAACAGTTCTAAAAATTCCAATCTCAAGTTTCAATTTGATTTGTAAAATCCGATTCCGAGTCATTCTCATTCTGTATTCAATTTTGATGCTCGAAACATTAATGTCTATTAGGATGAACAGATTCCGACTCCGGATTTCATGGTAATATCGAGTTTAGAAACATCGAATGATGTTTCGTTCCAATTCCCAGGGGCAATTTCACAAGCTAGAAATCTTGTAAATGCGAATGGAAGACTACGAATGTGTGGTACAGATTCCAATTTTGACTTTCGTTTTGGATTTGCAACTATGAACAATCAAGCCATGAAAACGAACTTGTAGAGGTAGAGGAGAATGCGTACTTAATCTACACAAACGTAATCTTCTACGTTCGTTTCTAAATCTATTTAACCGATCATGAACCGAAAGCGAATCTCAGGTTCGCTCCAAATCCAATTGCAGGTTCGCTCCGCCGATTACACAACTGAACCCAACCGAACGTTCAGTTCCAATTGAGACTTTGGCTTCTTAATCTTGAGTTTCGCTTCTGTGACCTTCGCTTCTTGATCTTGAGTTTTGCATGTATGCGTGTCTTCTCTTCAAAGAACACATGATCGACCAAACAAGCGAAACTAACCCCAATTTTTCAAAAAATAGCGAATCTAACCCCTAAATGCTGTAAACCTAACGACTTGTACCCCTTTTGGTGAAATGGGTCAGATGGCAGCCTCCTTTTTGCAGATAATACCACTTTTCACCCCCTTTTTTTTACCTTTTTCAGCCTTTTGTCATTTCCAACACAAAAAAAAATAATAAGTTTGATTTCTTGAACACAATATCATATCTTCGAACCAAATCCACCAGATTTCACCAAGATTTTGTCCCCGTTTTCATTTTTTTTTTAATAAAGGACAAAACTTTTATGGGACTTTTGGTACCCATTTAAGGTTCAATATAGAAGTTGGCTTCTTGCATACCCACTTATTTGAAGAAAATCTGTCACAACTAGAAATTTTTTTGCCTTGTAACTACAACATTTATGTCAAATTATGAATCAAAGACATGAAAGCATGCATGATACTTACTCTCTGACAATAAAATTTCAAACAAAGACCCCATGCAAGCATTTCAAGTAGTCAATAAGCAATTGGAAACCCTAGGAGTTCTTGTTTAAGTCCATTTTGGACTAGGAATTCCTTATTGGGCCCAATGGACCAATAAGCTTCCAATTTGACTATCTTGGGCTTAGAACTCTTAAATGGGCTCTAATTGGACCCACTTCCATGTATTTCAATATTTTGGGCCATATTGGACCTATAATGAAATAAATCAATTATATGAACCATTTTGGGGCATAATTAACCTAATTTATCCCTAATAGGTCATAAAAATCACACTTATATTTATTAGGACCAAAAATCACTCAACATAACTATGAAATTGGACTTAAGCCTTTAAGGCCCAAAAAAACTCTCTCTTCTCTCTCCATTCTCGGCCCAAGCCCAAAGGAAAAGAGGAGTTGACTTTTCCTATGCCACCTCATAATTACCTAAAGGATTTCTATGCAAAAATAACCCATACATCCATGCATTTCCCATACTTCCATGCAAGCACTCTCTTCTTCTCCCTCTCTCTATTGCTCTCGGCCAAATCCAAGCACACACACACACATTTCACTCACAATTCTCTCAAGAAACTCTCTCATTTCTCCTCCTTATTTTCGAGATCCAAGAGGTGTTCAAGAGACTTCTTCCATAAAAATCATCATCTAAGGTAATATATTGCTTGGATCCATAAGCTAGCTATTCATTTCATTCAAAAAATCATCTCTTAATTCATTCAAACTTATGGTCTAGCATCTTAGAAGTATCCAAGTTCGAGATCTTTCAAGAAAGGTTGCTAGGATCGAATTCTTCTCATCTTTTCCTTGCAAAACCGAAACAACACCCGAGGTGAGCTTCATACCCCCTCTTTTTCGGTTTTTATGAGTTTTTATGGGGGAGAATACAAGCAAATGTGTAGATCTATGAGTAAGTGTATGCCTTGTATGATTTTTATGCTTGTATGTATGATTTTATGTGTTTTGTGATGAATATGTTAGCCAAAAAGTACCTAAAAACCGAGATCTACAACATGAGGAATGAAATAAACATAAGCTAGCTATTCATTTCATTCAAAAATCATCTCTTAATTCATTCAAACTTATGATGTAGCACCTTAGAAGCATCCAAGTTCGAGATCTTTCAAGAAAGGTTGCTAGGATCGAATTCTTCTCATCTTTTCCTTCCAAAACCGAAACCACACCCAAGGTGAGCTTCATACCCCCTCTTTTTCGGTTTTTATGAGTTTTTATGGGGGAGAATACAAGAAAATGTGTAGATCTATGAGTAAATGTATGCCTTGTGTGATTTTTATGCTTGTATGTATGATTTTATGTGTTTTGTGATGAATATGTTAGCCAAAAAGTACCAAAAAACCGAGATCTACAACATGAGGAAATAAATAAACATAACTTATAGCATTTTACACTAATCAAGTCTAGAAAAATAGTTTATTTGGTTAGGATGAACATTTTTGGACATAAAACCCATTTTTGGGCTCAAATTGTCAAAAATACAAAACTAAGGGCCCAAAACGACAAATGATAAGTTCTGGAGGTTGAAAAGGTCCAAAGAGTTTCTAATATATTTTTCTGAATATCAACACTTTTGTGGGGCTTAAAATGTAAATTTTGAACATAATGGGCTAAAATGGGCTTTTCGGCCCAATAAGCCCCAAATTGCGAGATTTTTGAAATTGAGGGGCTGGAAAAGCAACTTTCTGCAAAACAGAGGATTACAAGTGTATTAAAACCATTTCAAAGGTCAAAAATGTTTTTCAAAGTCAAAAGGGATCAAAAATGCAAAAAAAATCCATTTTGGGCCAAAACAGTAAAGTTTGCAAAAAATGGGGGTCCCAACCGAGAAAACTTCATTTTTGAAGGACTTAAGCTGTTTATCAAGTAAATCTGGGCTGAAAATGTCTTTTCAATAAGTTTTGATACTAAAGTGTGAAGAAAAAATGGTTTAAGGACTAAAATGGAAATTCTTTTATATAAAGGATTAAAAGTGTAAATTTTATCCAAGAAGGGTCATAAAAAGGTAAACTCTTACTTTTAAACAAATAAATCCCTTAAGATAAAATACGAGCACCACGACTACCAGCGAAACATAATAACAAATACACTTTCAACACCAATATCATTACCAAACGAATTGATTCGGTCTCGAATCAATAACGAATCAAAAATCAATAAACAATAGTACTTCAATAAACACGTGAAATTTACGAGAATTCAATATTCAATATTTGGGCTTGAAAGTTTCAAATCGTGCTTGTTGGGCCTAGCTAGCCCAATAACATGATCTTTAGGCCCGAAGGGAACGCGCTTACATGTTATTGGGCCTTTTATGACCTAATTCCATGTAAAAGGACTTTCAATAGCTTTATTGTGTTGTTGGGCCCCAAGGGTCCACTGGTACTGCTAGCAAAGTCGAGAAGTCAAATGCGAGTCGGGCCAAGTGCCTTTCGCATTCCCGATAGCCTTGAACGACTTATGGAAATAATAGGGGCTTCGTACCCTCTTTTCTCCTCGGTTATGGGGCTATGAGAAGTCAGGGTGGTTGGATTAAGTGAGTAGTACGGACGACGCATAAGGGATCGTTTGTATTTGGTAGTTATAAACTAGTCATTTTCATTAATGCGTGATTATAACGACTCACAACCCATAATTAATCCAATGTCACCTGGAATTATCGAAAACAATCGTCGTATCGGTATAACAATAAATAACACATGTAATTTTATGTACTGGGAAAACATCGGGTTTTCCCGGGAAGTTCAACACTTTTACCTATGTGATGTATACAAGGTTTAACAACTATACTCGTTTACAAAAATCGACAAGCATACTACGGATCTCCACACTTTTTCCTATATACAATACTCGTTTCAGAAAATATCGGATTTTCTGGGTTTTCAAACTTCACAAAGATCATTATTTTTCAAACATGACTTATGAACTCACCAACATTTCATATGTTGACGTTTTTCCAAAATACTTGTATTCTCAGATAACAGGTAAATCGAAGAATATGTATCCGGTGATGTCATGGTGTTTTGTTTAAATTAGTATCGAACGGTTTATGTTATGGAAATGTAATGTTTAAAACGATGTACTGAATGTAAACAATATCAGTTGTAATATTTCAATGTATGGTGATGAATGATGTTATGATTCATGTATAATCATTGTGATGGTATTCAATTAAGTCACAATAGCCCTCGGACGTTTCCTCCGTCCAGTTCGGGGTTGTGACAGGTTGGTATCAGAGCTCTGTTTATAGTGAACTAGCGTATCTAACCACACATTGATATGCAACTATAAACCAAAATGAGGGACTAACACAACTCTGAACAAAACAAGTATAACATAACAATAAAAACATCCTTGCTTGTATTAGGAAAAAGAACATAATACCGAACAAAACAAGATAATGCTAGTATCTCGGTTAATCCAAGACTATTCATAGTTGTATCAAGGAGCGGATGTAGCCTGATCAACTACATTCCCTCCAAGTTATAACTATCACACGTCCTGAGGAGATCGTGATAGCGAGGGAACCTAAAAACACACCCCTTTATCACCAAAAAGAGAACATCCGTTTAGTCTATACCATAGTTGTAGAGTCATAGGAGTAACGATAGTTTATACCTTCCCCTAGTCTTCATGGAGGGAGAGCATCAGGGTATCCAGTTTCATCAAGTCCTAGTGGCTCACGGGATGCTCGAAGATGAACTAGAAGGGAATCAAGAGGGAGCATACGACGTCGGGCCTGACGAATACACAGACACCGACTACAAGTTCGAGGAGGCCGATGATGACATAGAGGAAGGACAAGACTCGGGCAAAGATCACGCCACGTCGTTTGTTAGCGAGGCGCAACAGGACCACCCCGCCCCACCAGTGAACCCCGCAAGGGAGAATCGCTCCCCCGAAGCTGAGATTGCCGCCCTACGGCAATAGCTGTTCGCCATTGAAGCATGTGCAGTGCGAGCTAAGCATGAGAGGGATGAGGTCATTGGAGACATGGCGGAGATGGCTCGGTTGTTGGCTCAACACTTCGGCATATGATCTCACCCCCCTATCTTAGGATACTCCATGGAGTACTAGGGATAGCATCAGTCTTTAGTACTATGTCATTAGGATCTATGCTATGTACCCCGACTCTATGTTTAAGTGAGTACACTACTCATAGAGCCGTTATGCTGTCGAACTAATATCACTTTTGTATGCTCTTTCGAGCAAAATTTTCATGTATCAAATGCGGATAATATTAGTAAACTTTTATGTGTTTTACTTTGATGTTGTAATCTGCTATGTGTACGAATCCATGATTGTGTGCCAAATTGTGAAAGTACCTAAGTTAGTGCCACTAGGGGTGAGCATTTGGTCCGGCCTGGACCGAACCGGACCGAACCGGCTCTTGGACCGGACCGGTTATGGAGAATTTTGTGGACCATGGACCGAACCGGATGAGTCGTGTCCGTGTCCGTGTCCGGGTCCGGGTTTTCCGGTTTTTGGACCTGTTTGGACCGGTACAACTTTAATTGCATAGAGTATAATAAGTAATCTACATTGATGTATAATACTATAACTTGCAAAATTAATATGTTTCCGTTTCATGCCTAACTAATCTACATTGATGTATAATATTATAACTTGCAATTTGCAAAAATTAATTTTCCAAATAAAAGCAACTAACATATAAATCAAGTTCACCAACAAAAGTTAAACAATTTTAAGGCAAACATACAAAAGTATTACCGTAACAACAAAAATCATAGTTTAAACTTTAAAATCAATCAAACTAACAAATTTCATAAACTCATAATCTAATCTTCCATTGGCCTCTTCCCCATATCATTGTCATCCATATGTAACATATTTAAAGCTTGTGCAATCTCTACATAAACACAAATGAAAATGTTGTTAGTATTTAATAAAAAGTAATAATTGTATAAAAAAAGAATAAAGATTGTAATTTTTTTACCCAAAGCTATATCATCATCGTTCAAGATGTCACCAACGTTGTCAACTATCGGATTTGTAAACTTTATCACCCAATCTTGGGTGCATAACAAAGCTTCAACTATCAATGTCGATAAAATAGTTTGATACTCACTTACAACTCTACCACAAGTGCTAAACGCGGACTCGGAATTATAGTATAAAATAATACTAAAAAGCTGAAATATTTCAGCTTTGATAGCTCTACTTTGAAGGATTGTAACTCAATGAATATAATACCAAAATAAACAAAATTTATAGTCTAAATTCATCTACAAATTGTAAACTAAATGTTGGAAAAAACCGTAGGTCAATCCGACTTAAAACGAATGAGTTATGGGTGTTTAGAAAACGTCATAGATTATAAAATCTTGCTAAAAAGCTGAATTTTTTCAACTTTGATAGCTCTAATTTAAAGGATTGTACCTCAGTGAATATAATACCAAAATAAACAAAATTATAGTCTAAACTTATCTACAAACTGTAAAATAAATGTTGTAAAAAATCGGAGGTCAATCTGACTTAAAACGAATGAGTTATGGGTGTTTAAAAAACGTCACAGCTTACAAAATGTTGCTGAAAAGCTGAATTTTTTCAGCTTTAATAGTTCTAATTTGAAGGATTGTAACACGGTGAATATAATACCAAAATAAACAAAATTATAGTCTAAATTCATCTACAAAGTGTAAACTAAATGTTGGAAAAAACCACAGGTCAATCCGACTTAAAACGAAAGAGTTATGTGCGTTTAAAAAACGTTACAAAAATCTTAATCATGTCCAACCGGTTCTAAACCTGGTAAAAACTAGACCGGACCGGCGAGAAATCTTAGAACCGAGAACCGGCCCGGGGGTCCAAAAAAACGGTCCGGTCCGGTCCGGTCCGGTCCACCGTTCCGAATGCTCACCCCTAAGTGCCACACACTTAGCTCATAGGATCACAACCTCACAGAAATCACATACACTCAACATCTTTCTGTTTCATGACAGAAAGATGCCTCAATGACCTACTCGCGGAAACCCTGGACCAACCCCACCCGAAGTTGACTCAACTGCATTCCAGGCAGTCGTATCTATTGCGGTCACCAAAGCAATGGCACAAATTCACCAAGGGAACAACGGGTGAGTCAATGGACAAGGGGCTGGGAGTTCGAACAACGGAATAAATCAAGGACCCGCCAAAACATGTACCTACAAAGACTTCACAAACGCCAAACCACGAACCTTTAACAGCACTGGAGGAGTGATCACCCTGAAATGATGGATCGAGAAGGTGGAATCGGTGTTCAAGATATGCGATTCCCCTGAAGAGATGAAGGTGAAGTTTGTTGCATGCACTTTTGTTGAACAAGCGCTGACTTGGTGGAACGGACACGTGGAAGCCATGACACTCCTCGTAGCCAATTCAATGGCATGCGCAGAAATGAAGGAAATGCTGATGGCCAAATACTGCCCTCGCGGCGAAATTCAAAAAATGGAGCAAGAGTTGTGGAACCTCACTGTCCGGAATGCCGATATCGATGCCTACATATCAAGGTTTAGTGAACTGTCTCTGTTATGTCCTGGCATGATCACCTCAGAAGGAAAGAAGATCGAGCGATTTATCTGGGGACTAACCTCCCCTATCCAAGGAAATGTGATAGCTGCAAATCCCGAAACTTTCGACAATGCTAAGAGATTGGCGAAGAAACTGTATGACCACAACAACAAGAAATGTGAGAAGCCAGCGGAGACCGAGGCCAAGAAGGAAAATGATGGCAAGAAGGGGAAGAACAACAACAGAAAGGGGCGTCAAGGCTCCGAGACTTCCAAGAAGCAACAAATAATGGCGGTTAATGCTGCAACTGCACAAGTTCTGCCCACACCACATGCTCCAGCCTCAGCTGCTCTAAATGCTCCTAGACCTTATTCCGATAATCTTCCCAAGTGCAACAAGTGCGGTCTCCATCACAATGGAGAATGCAAGGAGATACAGTGCACCAGTTGCAATCGGAAGGGGCACACGGCATGGTATTGCAAGACTTACCCTCCCCAAAATCAACAACAGGGAAGCAACAACAACAACAACAACAACACCAACACCGTCGGCAACAATGCAGGACGTAGCCACACCTGCTATGGGTGTGGAAGGATTGGACATTTCCTTCGAGATCGCCCTAACAACAACAATCCTGGAAATGGAGGAACAACAAGGGTGTTGAACATGGATCAGGGGGAGGCGATTCAGGATCCCGCTGTTGTTACCGGTATGTTTCCCCTAAACCACACTTATGCATGCATCCTATTTGACACCGGAGCAAAGAGAAGCTTTGTGAGCAAGAAGTTTAAACATTTATTAAAACAACAACCCTAGAAGCTAAATGAAACCTTTACGGTGGAAATGGCTAATGGGAAAACCGAATCCACTGGGGAAATCTACATCGGATGTACCCTAACCCTGAACCAACACGTCTTTCGAATAGACTTAATGCCTGTTTTCATTAGGAGTTTCGATGTGATTATTGGCATGGGCTGGTTAAGCCTCCACCATGCTGAAATTATGTGTCACGAGAAGGTCGTTCGCCTTCTCCTTCCCAATCATGAAACTCTAGTTATTTACGGAGAAAAACCTAGCACGAGCCTTCGCCTCATCTCGTGCGTCCAGGCACAAAAGCATCGACGAAAGAAAGATTTGACGTGTTGGGCTGAAGTTTTATTTGATGTTGCGTCTTTTGGGCTCGTTAGATTAGCCTTGTATTCTCCGGTTTGGGCCTGTGCAACCGTGATCCTTTTATATATAGTATTTAAGTTAATGCTTGCATGCATATTAGGTTAAGATTCAAGATTTCAGATTTAAGATTGCAGAGTTTTGCGATATAGCGATTCACCAAGAGTATTATATTTTCCTGTAATCGTTCTTGTAATCTTCTAATCCTTTACAGTTGATGTTCTTAATCGAGCTCTTCTAAGGATTTTATTTAATCATTCGACACGTTTGATTCAAGCTGTTTTGTTCTTATTATTGCGTTTTTGTTGTTTCATATTCATATACTTGTTCAAGATCTAATCGATCTTCATAGATTAAAAGTTGTTTTAATCCCATCAATTGGTATCAGAGCAGGAGGCTGTGTAATCGATACACATCTTTTCTGTAAAAAAGATTTCCATTAGGGTTTTCCGCAATCATCGATATTTATTGAGCCGTCATCTTAATTGACGTATCTTAGTATTTATTGTTTTGCCCTAATCTGCTTTATTACAAGTCTGATCTTTGAACAGGTTATTACGATCATAATGGACGCGACGCAATCAAACCCTATTAATATTTCCAACAGCATCGGTTCGACGACAAAGATTCCAATCTTGTACACCCATGA
The DNA here is from genome assembly GCF_002870075.4 of Lactuca sativa. NCBI lineage: Eukaryota > Viridiplantae > Streptophyta > Magnoliopsida > Asterales > Asteraceae > Lactuca > Lactuca sativa. The sequence goes on along the minus strand of NC_056630.2, from coordinate 88,143,263 downwards.
CTATGAAGTATGGGCGCATCATTTTGAAGATTACGTGATTGGATCGGAGGAAAATGGTTTTCTCATATGGGAAGCCATCATCAATGGACCGTTTTCTCATTCTGCGACATCCAGAATCATTAAGACGCAAAAAGAGTACAACGATCTGCTCAAGGACGTGACGAATATTACGCAAGATGAAAAAGATAAATTCCAGTGCAATATTAAGGCGCTAAGGTTGATCAGATTTGCCCTTCAGTCCGACACATTCAGACTGGTCAGCTCATGCACTACGGCGAAGGAAGTGTGGGATAGACTTCGGGAACTGTATTCCACAGACGAAGATCTTGAACATTCTATCCAAACCTTGCTTCTATCTGAGTTTGGAGAATTCAGGCAAGGGACCAAAGAAACGGTGACCCAGACGTTTGATCGCTTCAATCATCTTCTCAGCAAGATGATCAAACACGACATTGAAAGGAAGCTCATCGAACAAAAGGTTACTTTCTTGAACGGACTGAGATCTGAATGGAGAGCAGTAGTTTCCACAGTCAAAGCCCATGAACAGTTTAAATCATACTCTTTGGCGAAACTGGTGGGTATTCTAAAGTCCCAAGAGAAGATTGTGGTTCAAGAGAAGAACGTTGTTTCTAGTCTTGGTTCGTTGGCCCTCCTATCTAAAAGTAAAGCTGTGATGGAGGATGAAGAGCTCAACTTGGAAGAATATGACCTCACAACTGAGGATTATGCCATGATGGTATCCAATCCTAAGAGGTTCATAAAGAAGAGATTCCCCAGCAACAAAAACCAAAACTGGCAGGGGAGTTACAGCTCTGAAAAGGCAAACAATGAACCGAAGGCTGAGGAGCCCAAGAAGGAACCGAAGGTAGATGGCGATTCCGGAGTAAGTTGTTTCTACTGTGGGGGCAAGAACCACTATGCTAAGGACTGTGTTCTTAAGAAGATGGCTGAAAAGGACGATGGAAAGGATGAGGAAGCCGTGCTGCAGAAGAGATTGGATGAGTTGAGAAAGAAGAAGTCTACTGCTAACCCTTCTATTAATGCTCTTATTGTGCAGGGTTCGGTTAATGACGATGAGTTCGGTAGCACCGAAGTTTGGTCTACTGACTCAGAAGACGAAGAAGTGAGGAAGCCTACTCATGGAAAGGCTTATATGGCTAAGGAGGAAAGCAGTGGTGGAAAATGCTTCATGGTGTCTGGCGTATCTCTAATGAGGGGATACAATACCGATGGAGGAAGCAATGGACCGAAGGTGCAGGAGGATATGTGCTTTACGGCCAAACCACTCAGCCAACAGTTCAATGAGCTCGAAGAACTGATAAAGAAGGTACAATCTGTTTTTATTTCATCTAAAGTACCATCATCCTCATATGAGAAAGAACTAAAAAATGTTAATACAAGAATTTCTCATTTAGATAGTAGCTTAACTCAAACTCGAGTCACCAATTCTAACCTGACTGATCAATTAAGCAGGGTGGCGTCGAAGAGTGAGGAGCGGCGTATGTGGATTGAGTTAAAAGAGTCGGAATTAGTTAAAGTTAAAGACGAAAACATTTATTTGCAGAGAGACAATTTGAAATTGTTAAAACAACGAAATGTTTTTTGTTTAATAGCTAAACGTTTATATTCCAATATTACTCAACTTCACTTGGACTGTGAGATAGGCCAAAAGATCCATCGCATGATTTTGCCTTTCCTAGAATTTAAGGAGGATGAAATCGATGCCGAAGCCTACAATTGTGAGAGTGTGATATCGTCTGATGATGTCAACCCAACCTATATGATTGGACTGGACAAAATTGAGTCCTTCATTAAATCCAAAGACCACAAGGACATGCTCAAAAAACTTTTGGACGAAAATGACAGACTTAAACTGAGAACCGAAACCATGCAAAAGTTTGACTCTCTAAACGCCAACGTAAGCTCAGAAAATAAAATTGATGTTGAAAATGCATCTGAGCTTAACGAGGATGAAAACTTGAGTGAAATTTCTGTAGAGGATACGGTTGACTGCTCAGAATTTGTTAAAAGCGAAACTGAAAACCACAAAAATCTTATTTCTGAAAATTCTGTGGAATTCGCTAGATTGTCCCAACAAAAGTCCCCGAAATTAGTAGAAAAAGCTGTTGTGTATCAAAAGGTCAGGACCACCCCGAATCAGGTATACAAGGTGACTGGAGTAACCGAACATCAAACAGCTGAACTCACGGCTATTGTTAACGAAGACAATGCTGATGGCTATGATGAGTACTTCTGGGAAGCTCCTATTGATAATGGAAACGAAACTATTGGCCTATCTGAAAGAACCTCCTGGATGTAGAAAGGGAGATACATACCTGAACCCTTGAACAAGCCTGATAATTTCGGTGAACCAAGCACAAGTGGTACAAAAGATATTTCTCAAGAGGTTGATCGTTCAGCAAAAGAAGACATTCCTTCAACACCAACAGCTCGAAGTGAAACTTCATCAGATACTCCTTCCACTTCCTCAGGGCAAACTGAATCTTCTTCAGATATTCCCTCTGCTCCCTCCGCTCAAAGAAAAACTCCTGAAGTTCAAAAGGAACCAACCAAGGTGACATCAAAAACGAAAGCGAACGTTCGTCATCAACCTAAGCAGATGAGGGATAAGAAGATAGAAAGGAACCTAAGATACAGGAAAAACCTTTCTGAAAGGAAACAATTCTGGCACTCCCAGAATGCATACTATTCACACAAAGACAAGAATCTGAAGTACGAAAACAATCCCGTAAGAAAGCCTGAAAGTTCCAACAACCGAAAGCCAAGGTTCGGTTCGCAAGAAAATACCAACCGAAAGCCAAGGTTCGGTTCACAAGAAGATACCAACCGAAGGCAAAGGTTCGGTTCTGAAAAGGATTTCAACCGAAACCAAAGGTTCGGGTCCAAGAACAACTCCAACCGAACGCAGAGGTTCGGCTCTGAAGTCAAAAGAGAACAAGACTCAAAGGTCAGCCCCTCCAATGATCAAAAGCAAAAGGGTCACCTAGAGTCATCAGCCAGGAAGTCCTCCCCATCCAAATTCTCTCGTTCTAATTCTTCTCGTTCTTCTACTTCCACTCATTCATCACCATCTTGCTCTAAAGCTAATCCCGCTTTTTCTCAAAAACCTCATTCATCAGCTGAACAGAAGGGAAAGCAAAAGGTCAATGAATCCAAACCTGAGTCCAAAGCGAACAAACCCAATCTTAACAAAATAAAAGTCTTCACCATTAAAAAGAAAGATGAAACAACTCTAATTAAAAGAACATATCTAGTTGACATCTCTCTTACTATTCCCGTTCCCATGAAAACCTCACATGGACCCAAGAAACTTTGGGTTCCTAAATCTGCTTAATTTTTGCAGGTTATAAGTGACGAGTAGTTTGACGAAGAATGGTACATCGACAGTGGCTGCTCGCGTCACATGACAGGGAGGAAAGAGGAGCTCAGGGAATACAGATCTCTTGCAAATGGTGGCAACGTTAAGTTTGGAAATAACTCTTTCGGCACCATAAAGGGATATGGGATGATAACGAATGGTGATTTTACCATAAGGAAGGTGGCCTATGTGGAAGGACTTCAACACAACCTCATCAGTGTATCTCAGCTTGTTGGAGGTACAGGTCTCAAAGTTTCATTCGATGATGAAGGTTCTGAAATCATAGAGAAAAAGACAAAGAAAGTGATTCTGAAGTCAGAGCGAAAGGGTGAAATGTTTCCTCTGAACATGAAACCCATCAAAGGAAACCTAGCCATATGTCTGCTATCAAAAGCTCAATCCGATGAAAGCTGGTTGTGGCACAGAAGACTCTCTCATCTCAATTTCAAAGATATCAACCGACTTGTCACTGGAGGTCATGTTAGGGGTCTTCCATTGCTCAAGTTTGACAGAGAGCATTTATGTGCTGCATGCGAAATGGGAAAGCAGAGTCGTCAAAGTCACCCATCCGTAATTAACACAAAAGTTGTTGAACCACTCGAATTGCTTCATATCGATTTGTGTGGTCCTTCATCTATCGAAAGCATCGGTGGTAGCAAGTACATTCTTGTTATCGTTGATGACTTCTCTCGATTTACATGGGTGTTCTTTCTAAAGCTCAAATCTGAAGCGACTCAAAAGCTGAAAGTGTTTATCAAGCAAATTGAAGTCCAGCTCAAGAAGGTCGTTCGAAACATCAGGAGCGACAATGGTCTCGAATTCAAGAACAGGGAGTTTGAAGAGTTTCTTGCAGAAAAGGGAATTAGTCATAATTTCTCAGCTCCCTACACACCACAGCAGAACGGAATAGTCGAAAGACGAAACCGATCTCTGTTTGAAGCTGCCCGAACTATGTTAAGTTTCGCTTCCTTACCTCTTTATTTTTGGGCTGACGCTATTTCTGCTGCTTGTTATACACAAAACAGGTCCTATCTCAACAAGCGATTCACGCTCACACCATATGAGATATTAAACAACAGGAAGCCCAATGTGAAATTTTTCCACGTTTTTGGCTCAAGGTGTTTCATCTTTAACTCTAAAGAACACCGCAACAAGTTTGATGTCAAAGCCGACGAGGGAATTTTTCTGGGTTACTCACTCACATCCAAGGCGTACAGGGTCCTAAACAAACGTTCAAGAAGGATTGAAGAGACATACTATGTGACCTTCGACGATAACTATGTCAAGAAGCTACAGGTCATAGATGACACTGCCAGGGAAATCTTTCCTCAAACTGGCCAAGTCACAGTCTCAATCGCCAATTTGTACGAGAATTTTCTGGAACTCTTTGGCGAACCGGAAAAAGCTTCTCTCTCAGAAGCAGGTGCAGCTGACAACAAAATAGATCATATGAAGCAGATTGTCGAAGATGCTGCAAGAAGAATGCATGAAGGAGAATCGCCCACTGCTGGATCTCTAATCAACAATGCTTCAGTCGAGGGGGAGCCAAGCTCACAAGTCCAGGGGGAGCCAAGCTCTACTACTTCAACCGAAGGTCCTTCACCAACCGAAGGTACCTCACCAACCGAAGATGCCTCTCCAAACGAAGGTGCTTCAATGCCTGAAAGTCCAGCACCGCAAGAAACCCCTGAACCTCATGTTTCTCAAGACTCATCAATTGAGGGGGAGCATGATGATATGACGCTTGATTTCGATAGCCAATCTGACCCAGAAGAGATGATCAACGCTGAACTAGATCCAACCTTCGATCCGAAATACCCTCCTCTTACCAAATGGACCAGAGATCATCCCATCTCTCAAGTCGTTGGTGATGTATCTGAAAAGGTTCTGACCCGCTCTCAACTGAAGGCAAAACAGACATCCTTATTTTCAAAGGTTGAGTTTTGTATGTTTAACTCATTCGTATCAAAAGTTGAACCGAAGACAGTGAACACTGCCCTCGATCACTCTGATTGGGTTCAAGCAATGCAAGACGAACTGAACGAATTTGAAAGGAACAAAGTCTGGCGCCTCATTCCAATTCCTCCGGATGCTTCGGTTGTTGGTCTTAAATGGGTTTTTCGAAACAAAATGGACAAGGAAGGTAATGTCATAAGGAACAAGGCTCGTCTGGTGGTCAAGGGATACTGTCAGGAGGAAGGGATAGATTATGAAGAGACATTCGCTCCAATAGCTAGGCTAGAATCGGTTCGAATATTTCTGGCCTATGTTGCGCACAAAAACTTTGAGGTTTTCCAAATGGACGTCAAGTGTGCATTTCTCAATGGAGAACTCGAAGAAACTATGTATGTGGAGCAACCTCCTGGGTTCGTGAACGAAAAGTATCCAAATCATTGCTACATTCTGGATAAAGCTGTGTACGGCCTCAAACAAGCTCCGAGAGCCTGGTATGAAACGCTTACAAAATTTTTAAAGATGTCCAAATTCAAACAAGGTTCAGTTGACCCAACCTTCTTTCGCAAAAAGGAAGGTAACCACCTTATGATAGTTCAAATTTATGTCGATGACATAATCTTTGGCTCTACGAATCCCAGCTTAACAACTGAATTCAGAAAGTTGATGGAGACTAAGTTTGAAATGAGCTCAATGGGTCCTCTTCATTTTTTCCTTGGTTTAAATATAAGACAGGGACCCGAAGGCATCTTTATCAATCAGGAAGCTTACACGAAGACTCTCCTAGCGAAGTTTGGCATGATGGGAGACTCAAAAGTTAAAGTCCCAATGGCATTCGGAACCAAACTTACCCCTTCACTAGATAAACCGGCTGTCGACATCACGCTCTATCGTCAAATGATAGGCTCATTGATGTATCTAACTGCTAGCAGGCCTGATATCATGTTTTCTGTGTGTTATTGTGCTCGATTTCAGGCTAACCCACGCGAACGTCACATGCTGACAGTGAAGAACATCCTACGCTATCTCAAGCGAACCGCCTCCTTAGGTCTATGGTATCCATCCAATTCAGGCTTCTTCGTTCAAGCCTATTCTGATGCTGACCTTGGAGGATGTGGACTCGACCGCAAAAGCACAACTAGTGGCTGTCAATTTCTTGATGGGAAGTTGGTCAGCTGGCAATCCAAGAAACAAACGTGTGTGTCGCTGTCGACTGCGGAAGCGGAATACATTGCCGCTGCATCCTGCACATCACAAGTGATTTGGATCCAGAGTCAACTTCGAGACTATGGACTCAATATGAAGAAGATCCCTCTATATTGTGACTCTGAAAGTGCAATTAGGATCTGTCATAACCCAGTGCAACACTCTAAAACCAAACACATAGCACTGAGGTATCACTTCATCAAAGATCATGTGGAAGATGGAAATGTCGAAGTTCACTTCGTAAGAACCACTGATCAACTGGCTGACGTCTTTACCAAAGCTCTTCCAGAAGCGTCGTTCAATAAAATATTGCAAGGGCTAGGAATGATGGAATTAGAGTCAGTACCTCACACTACCTCTCAACCTCAAACGTAAGAAGCGAAACCAACCGAACGTTCGGGTTCGGTTCAACCATCTCACTCGCTCATTACTTCAAAGGTAGTTTTTCTGTGTTGTATATTTCGTGTGCAAAATTTGTTTTTCTTTGTGTAAAAATTTTTTCCAAAATTACATATCTAAACTCCTTGGTTTCTTAAAAATTTGCCAAAACCGAAAACTCCAGAAGGTTCGGGTTCGGTTTTTCAAAATTTTCCTGAACCGAAACCAACCGAAGGTTCGGGTTCGGTTTTTCAAAATTTTCCTGAACCTAAACCAACCGAACGCTCGGGTTCGGTTTTTACAACTTTTTCCAACCGAAACCAACCAAACGTTCGGGTTCGGTTTTTCATTTTTTCCAAAGTTTTTTTTAAATCGTATTTTTTTCTTTTCAATCTTTTATATTTTTTTAAGTCTTATTTTTTTTATCTTCTTTTTACTTTTTTTCATATCAAAACTCCAAAAATAATTTTTTTTCTTTTCGTGTGCTCATTTGTTTATGGGAATATATTTGATGACTTACTTAAGTGTCCCTAGAAGCATGCTGCTGTATGTGTCCCAAGCCTCATAAGATTTTGAATAATAGCCTTCATGACCTGGTAAACACAAACCTTGTCTTCCCAATAAGGCTAACTCATTTATTCTAATCGTGAGCTACCTCACTTTCTTCTCACATGAGTTCAGAGTCTCCTGCTTGGTCCTTATGTTCGCAGCAGAGGTACTATGTTTTCTTTCACCATCCCCATTACACTTCTCCATAACATTCGTTTCATCATTGTAACCCTTGAGACTCTCAGAAACTACCACTGAGGTTTATGGTTACACAACATCTGTGTTTATGATCTTAGTTTCGTACCACTACGAGCTGAGTGAAACCCAAAATTCAACACCAACGAATTGACGGTGACCAATTAACTTGATCAAGTTTTCACCAATGAATTGACGAATGTACCTTCATGGAATCTCAATTTCTTTTCTTTTTGCGTGATTCCAATGAAATTGTTACACACCATAACATTTCTTCCCATGGGGTCCAGTTTTAAAATTTTATCTGAGATTTCATATTAATCCAAGTCACTACAAAATCAACTCAAACCTACTTGTTCAACAGACTACACTGGTCTCACAAGTACTTTGTTCACGTTCGTTCTTATATCAAGAATTGAATTATTGAATCAAAGCGAAACCACCCTTAATTAGCCTAATTAAAAGAAGCCTTTCAACATTTCTTAATAAATGTTTGATCGTCATTCAACGGGATTCCACACTAACACTTTGGGGTCTCTCTTGACCTTGAAGGAAGAGATTCGTGCCCGGGATCATCAGTTTCGTGTCATCATTGACATCACAGATAATCCTAAAAAGAGTTGCTTTATTTCTTTATTTTTTACACTCTTTGCACGAAAATCCTAGATTTTCAAAAATTCCGTTACTAATTATTTTACAGGCTGGATAATTACTGGATGGTTACAAATGAAGTTGTCGTCAAAAATTAGCCACGAGGGTCATTAATTGGTTACAGCTGTTTAAAAAGGGGGATAAGACAAAACGTTGCTGACTCGGCAGAAGTTAAATGGATAGAAATTCAAACGACGGTAAAAAAAAAGGAGGGCGCGTGAATTTGAAGCGGCCGCGCTTTTTCTGACACTTTTGGACGCGTGTGCAGTATTCAAGCGTCATCAATCTGGCATTAATGGCGCGTGTGGAAATGGAAACGGTTCCTCTCTCTGAACCGGCGCTTATTGGGCGGCGTGATCCTAGGAATCTGACACTCTCTCTCCTACGTGATCATCGCACGTCCCAACTGTCACCAATCAGTCACTCCAAAAACCCGTTTCGTATTTCCATAAGAGATTTGAAACGATTATTCTCTCTCCTATCACCTACTATAAAAACCCATCAACACCACCTTTTACCTCTTTACTGCCCCCATAATTTCCAAAGCAAAAATTCTTCCAAACACTCTCCCGGTCATCTTCTTCTCCCAACCTGCAACAATGGCTGAATCTTCCTCTGTTCATGCAACTTCTCAGATTCTTCCCATCCGACCTCAGCAATACCTGGTAATTGATCTGAATCCACTGGCGTATGATTCCTATATGTCGCCGGTCATCGAGTGTCTCAAGTACTCCCAGCTTGCTCCTGCACTGTCACGGATTGAAACGGTGCCAATGGTGGCCTTATCTCAGGTCTACGCAACGGCTTACTACGACAAGGCCGTCGACAGGGTATTCTTCGAAGTGGCAGAACACAAGACTTCGATTTCTCGCCCCCGTTTCTGCACCATGCTTGGGTTTGCTGCTAACCCATCGCGAGTTCACCCGGAGACGATTCCGGTTGGTATGCTGTACAACATGTTCTACAACATGGGCTACATGGAAGTTCTCACCTCCGTTGCCAGGTTCAAGAAGTCCTGCCTACCGCCCCAGTGGAATGGGTTATTTACAGTTCTCTTCAAGGGACTGTCAGAGAGGAGCTCAGGATCGGACGGGGCCAGTCGTCTTTTCCTGTCCATTATGTATGGGGTGTACAACGGGATAAATCTGGACTATGGGTTTGTCCTTTGGCAACAACTGATTCAGAGCCTCTCTTCCTCTTCCCGACACTCCGAGGTGTCGCTGGCCCGGTTCTAGATCTTGATCACAAGATGGGCCATGGACAAGTTTAACGTTCCAACAGCCGACGGTGCACCGATGTCTTCTATTGGTACGTTTCATACCAAGAAGATCATCGTATCCGATGCATCAAAATTCTCATTCATTGGCTCTATCCCGGAGTCGATGTATGCTGATGTGCCCACTGATAGCAGACTGATCAGAACGATCAAGGAGTTTCGCCAAACTGGTCCGAGGGAACTGACACCGGACATGCTGCGATCAATTCATGATGCCGATAAACCGGTGGCCAGGGGCAAAAAGACAGACAAGGGGAAGCAAGTGTCCAAAGCTCCAAAGGGACCTTCTCCAAAGAAGCGAAAACAACAGAAAGCTGCTTCATCTCCACAACCGAAAAGGAGGAAAACCCAACCGAAGCGAAAGCTCCTTATTCCCTCCTCTTCAAGCGAATCCGAAGGTGGGAGTTCGGACTCTGAGGGCTCACAAGGAGACGAATCTCCTCAACGAGGCAACACACCCCCTCAGTCCCTAACCCCGGAGATGGAACTTCATCAATCCCCAGTTCCTTCACCTCCACCCACATTACCTATTTCCATTCCCACCATAAACCCCACTATACCCCCAACCTCATTCCCTATACCCCCACCCATATTCACCACATCAACCGAAACACCACCTGTAACCGAAACCCCTCCTGTAACCGAACCTCCACAAACCGAAACCCATACACCACCACCACCCGAAACTAACCCTCCACCCACTCAACCTGAACCAACCAAACCCATAACAACCCCAGCTTCCCCACCACCTCAATCTCCAGAAGACGCCTTTGATGGCGACGATCAATACCTTGGTGGTGATCACATGAATTTTGACTCGGTCTATTATAGTCCGTTTCAAGTTCAGAGTGATGAGGAGGATGATGCTCCAGTGACAAAGAAGCATCTTCGCGAGCTTAATGAGAAGGTTGATCAACTTCTCGCCTCCTCTTCCAACCAGCAGTCATCTTTGTCTGAAGCTGCCCTTCAGAAAATCGTTGACGCCTTCTCCAGGGCTCAACATGATTCAGTGGCCTCAGCAACTGCTGCGATAGATGCCTCCAACCGAGCCTGTGAGACTGCGACCGAAAAAGTCGATAAACTATTTTCCGACGCTACTGTCCTGTTAACATCTTTGCAGGAAAGCGCCGATGCCACAAAGACAACTCTGGAACCGATTGTTCAGCAATTGGCCAAGTTCGTCTCGACGGAGTTGACTTCGTTCGCTACTCTCCGACAAAATATCAGCGACGACAACTCGGCACTCCGTGCCTCCATCGATGCCCGTCTGGCAAAGCTACAAGAGGATCTTGCGGCAGAGAACTCTCTGATGGACGTTCTGGCGAGTAAAACAACCGCCCTAAAGGTCAAGAGCACACAACTTTCCAACTCTCAAGAACAATTGGAAGCTCTTCGATCCGAGAGGGAAGTCATCAAGACGTGTGTTTCGGATGTCCACGCAGCTCTATCCAACATCCTGGAAGCACACGACCCCATCCTTAATCATTCGGTGAGGCGCACCCTCGCTGAAAAACTCTCTCTGGCCATGGACTTATTAAGCAAAATTGAAGGCCTACCGAGTTTCGTGTCCATTCCGAATCAAGGGGGAGATGAGAAGAAAGGATCGAAACCACCTCCTTCCTCCAAAGCTACTCACACCACCGAACCACCCCCAACTGGTCATGCCTCGGGTTCGGGTGTGAAGAACAAGGTCAATAACATAGCAGAGGGAGGAGATGAAGATGAAGATGAAGATGAAGACAAGGAGACCATTGCCGACATGTTAAAAAGAAAGAACAGTCACAATGCTGAAGGCGATGCCAGTCGTGTGGCGCGTGAGGCTGAAGAAGCTGAACGAAAGCAAAAAGAAGCCCACGATCTCCTTGAGAGCCGAAAGTTGCTCTTCCCTGCCTGGAACAGGGATCGTTTGTTAAAAGAGGCCATAGAGACTCCAAGCATACTATGGCTCGAGCCGGTGATATCGTTCGACTGCAACAACACCATCGATTCGCAGTTCGATATGCCGCTGACTCGAAAGGCGTTCATCTTCCACGCCTTCTCCAACATTTTTGAAGTCCCGCATCCGAACGATGAGCTTGACAGGGAGCTCATTGACTTCTATCTGGAGGCTGCTCGTCCTCAACACCTTACATGGAGCGCCCAGAAGATTGTCAATGTTCGGGTGATGAAGCCTTTTGCCGTGGGGAGATTTACAAACGTCAAGTTCAAGCTTATCCGAGGATCTGCAAGAACTGCTCACATCACCACCCTGGCGGATCTACCGAATCTGAATCCTCATGACTGGATAGTCTTGTACAATATCCTGCTGACAAATGAAGCCGAATATGGTCCCATCTTAGACCATGTCAAAAGGATGTTGGCTTGCTACATCATGGAGGTTGCCCAAATGGATCAGGAGGTCGCCACTGTTTTCAAAAAGAAACCGAAAGTAGCACCAGTGGGATCGGCCAGTGATCTAAACACAATGCAAATGGGCAAGATAGATCCAAGGCGAAACTCAGTGATGTTCACCAGAGCCGAAGGACAGAAATGTCTATTCGCTTTAGCTGACAAGCACCTTTACACCACAACCTGCTTGGAGCACGTCTTATCAATCGTCAAGCGGTGTAAAGACAATTCGGCTGACGACATCAAGTACTTCAATGATATGATCAATTGGTACATCCGGTTTAGACAGACCATCCTCTCAATAACCAAGTGTCTGTTTAGCACCGTGAAGAAGAAGGTACCAGCTTCAGCTGCCGGCCCAAGTAAGAAGTGAAGGTCTCGCTCCAAATTGACGCAAAGGGGGAGATTGTTGGGCTGAAGTTTTATTTGATGTTGCGTCTTTTGGGCTCGTTAGATTAGCCTTGTATTCTCCGGTTTGGGCCTGTCTAACCGTGATCCTTTTATGTATAGTATTTAAGTTAATGCTTGCATGCATATTAGGTTAAGATTCAAGATTTCAGATTTAAGATTGCAGAGTTTTGCGATATAGCGATTCACCAAGAGTATTATATTTTCCTGTAATCGTTCTTGTAATCTTCTAATCCTTTACAGTTGATGTTCTTAATCGAGCTCTTCTAAGGATTTTATTTAATCATTCGACACGTTTGATTCAAGCTGTTTTGTTCTTATTATTGCGTTTTTGATGTTTCATATTCATATACTTGTTCAAGATCTAATCGATCTTCATAGATTAAAAGTTGTTTTAATCCCATCATGACGTTCTTGGCTCACATAGTGGATAAAACCAAGGAAGAGGTTAACATTCAATACATTCCAGTAGCACGTGAATTCCCAGACGTACTTCCTGAAGATCTTCCTGGAGTACCCCCAGAGAGACAAGTTGAGTTCCGAATTGACCACGTTCCAGGAGCAACCCCTCTCGCTAAATCGCCTTACCGGCTAGCTCCTGCTGAAATGCAGGAATTGTCCAGCCAACTCAGTGAACTCCTGGGCAAGGGATTCATCCGACCTAGCTACTCACCATGGGGAGCTCTGGTCCTCTTTGTCAAAAAGAAGGACGGATCTTTTAGAATGTGCATCAATTACAGAGAGTTAAACAAACTCACTATCAAAAATCGCTATCCACTTCCACGAATCAACGATCAATTTGACCAGCTCCAAGGGGCTAGTTACTTCTCTAAGATAGATCCATGGTCCGGGTACCATCAGCTCAAGGTCCGGGAAGAGGATATTCCCAAAACCGCTTTCCGAACTTGTTACGGACATTATGAATTTGTCGTAATGCCCTTCGGTCTAACAAATGCCCATGCCGCCCTCATGGACCTGATGAACCGAATATGTCGACCATTCCTCAACAACTTTGTCATCGTCTTCATTGACGACATTCTAGTCAATTCCCGAAGCGAAGAAGAGCATGGCCAACATCTCCGACAAATCCTGGAAACCCTGCGAACGGAAAAGCTATACGTAAAACTCAACAAGTGTGAGTTCTGGCTCCGTAGCATGAACTTCCTAGGTCATGTTGTTAGTCGGGAAGGAATTCATGTGGATCCTTCTAAGGTCAAAGTCGTCGAAGGATGGGCAGTCCCGACGACACCCACAGAAATTCACCAATTCTTAGGTCAAAGTCGTCAAAACATCTCTAAGATTGCCAAGCCACTTACCTCGCTTACACAAAAGGGCGTACCATTCAAATGGACTGACAAAAAAGAAGTTGCATTCCGAACCCTGAAGCAAGCCCTCTGCAGTGCCCCAGTACTATCTCTACCAGAGGGAACGAAAGATTTCGTGGTCTACTGTGACGCGTCAAATCAGGGTTTAGGTTGCGTTCTCATGCAGCGTGGAAGAGTGATAGCTTACGCATCCCGCCAACTAAAGACACACGAAGTGAATTATACAACCCATGATCTGGAATTGGGAGCAGTGGTCTTTGCTCTGAAGATTTGGAGGCATTACCTTTATGGTACGAAGTGCACCATCTTCACGGACCACAAAAGTCTCCAGCACATCTAGAATCAGAAAGAGTTGAATATGAGGCAACGAAGATGGGTTGAACTATTAAATGATTACGAGTGTGAAATCAAGTACCACCCAGGCAAGGCCAACGTGGTAGCTGATGCCTTGAGCCGGAAGGAGTACTCTAATCGTCGTGCGAAAACTCTCTCAATAACCATCCAATCTCACCTAACCACTCAGATCAGGGTAGCCCAGTTAGATGCCATGAAGATGGAAAACAGAGCAAGTGAAGCATTACGCGGAATGGAGAAGAACCTAGAGGTAAAGGAGAACGGAGGATACTATTTCATGAACCGTATTTGGGTCCCTAAACTAGGAGGATTTAAGGAGGTAGTCATGAATGAAGCTCACAAGACGTGATACTCCATCCATCCAGGTTCGGACAAGATGTACTTGGATATTAAACAACATTATTGGTGGCCTAACATGAAGGCAAAAATTTCCACCTATGTCAGCAAATGCCTTACTTGAGCCAAGGTAAAGGTGGGGTACTAGAAGCCCTCGGGGTTATTACAGCAACCGGTGATCCCCGAGTGGAAATGGGAAGGGATTTCCATGGATTAGACACTATATGGGTAATAGTTGACCGACTGACGAAATCCGCCCATTTCCTGCCAATAAAAGAATCCTACAAGATGGAGAGACTGACACGATTATACATTCGAGAAATCGTGAGACTTCACGGAGTGCCAGTGTCTATCATCTCAGATAGAGACAGTAGATTCACTTCATGTTTTTGGCAATCACTTCAGAAAGAACTTTGAACCCATCTCGACATGAGCACCGCTTATCACCCACAAACGTAGGGTCAAAGCGAACGAACCATCCAGACGCTCGAAGATATGCTTCGCACGTGTGTGATAGACTTTGGGAAGTCTTGGGATACCCACTTACCCTTAATTGAATTCTCGTATAACAACAGTTACCATTCGAGCATCAAAGTCGCTCCTTTCGAAGCACTATATGGACGTAAGTGTAGATCACCGTTGTGTTAGGCTGAGGTGGGCGACACCCAACTAGCAAAGAAACTGGCATCGAACAAGGCGTTAACGGGACCGGAGATCATTCATGAAACCACGGAAAAGATAGTTCAAATCAGAGCTCGACTACAAGCATCGCGCGACCGATAAAAGAGTTATGCTGATAAATGGCGAAAGCCCTTAGAGTTTCAGGTCGGGGATCGAGTGCTGTTAAAAGTTTCACCTTGGAAAGGGGTCATTCGTTTCGGAAAACGGGGAAAACTGAAACCACGATACCTTGGACCTTTCAAGATCCTCGCCCGAATACGTCCAGTGGCGTACAAACTGCAGCTACCTGCTGAGCTAAGCATCGTACACCTCGTGTTCCATGTTTCCAATCTAAATAAGTGCCTATCAGATGAAACTCTGTCATTCCCCTTGACGAGATTGAAATCAACGAGAATCTCCTGTTCGTTGAAGAACCAGTCGAAATCATGGACAGGAAGGTGAAGCGTACTAAACAAAGTCGCATCCCGATCGTGAAAGTACGGTGGAACGCGAAGCGTGGGCCAGAATTCACGTGGGAATGCGAAGACCAAATGAAGAAAAAGTACCCTCACCTATTCTAGCATTCTCAAATCTAGCTTTCAAAAGAATTTCGGGACGAAATTCCCTCTAACGGGGGGATGATGTCACAACTAGAAATTTTTGTGCCTTATAACTACAACACTTAAGTCAAATTATGAATCAAAGACATGAAATGCATGATACTTACTCTATGACAACAAAATTTCAAACAAACACCCCATGCAAGCATTTCAAGTAGTCAATAAGCAATTGGAAACCCTAGGAGTTCTTTTTTAAGTTCATTTTCGACTAGGAATTCCTTACTGGGCCCAATGGACCAATAAGCTTCGAATTTGACTATCTTGGGCTTAGAACTCTTAAATGGGCTCTAATTGGACCCACTTCCATGTATTTCAATATTTTGGGCCATATTGGACCTAGAATGAAATAAATTAATTATATGAACCATTTTGGGGCATAATTAACCTAATTTAGCCCTAATAGGTCATAAAAATCACACTTATATTTATTAGGACCAAAAATCACTCAACATAACTATGAAATTGGACTTAATCCTTTAAGGCCCAAAAAAACTCTCTCTTCTCTCTCCATTCTCGGCCCAACCCCAAAGGAAAAGAGGACTTGACTTTTCCTATGCCACCTCACAATTACCTAAAGGATTTCTATGCAAAAATAACCCATACATCCATGCATTTCCCATACTTCTATGCAAACACTCTCTTCTTCTCCCTCTCTCTCTTGCTCTCGGCCTAATCCAGACACACACACACACATTTCACTCACAATTCTCTCAAGAAACTCTCTCATTTCTCCTCCATATTTTCGAGATCCAAGAGGTGTTCAAGGGACTTCTTCCATAAAAATCATCATCTAAGGTAAGATATTGCTTGGATCCATAAGCTAGCTATTCATTTCATTCAAAAATCATCTCTTAATTCATTCAAACTTATGATGTAGCACCTTAGAAGCATCCAAGTTCGAGATCTTTCAAGAAAGGTTGCTAGGATCGAATTCTTCTCATCTTTTCCTTCCAAAACCGAAACCACACCCAAGGTGAGCTTCATACCCCCTCTTTTTCGGTTTTTATGAGTTTTTATGGGGGAGAATACAAGCAAATGTGTAGATCTATGAGTAAATGTATGCCTTGTGTGATTTTTATGCTTGTATGTATGATTTTATGTGTTTTGTGATGAATATGTTAGCCAAAAAGTACCTAAAAACCGAGATCTACAACATGAGGAAATAAATAAACATAACTTCTACCGTTTTACACTAATCAAGTCTAGAAAAATAGTTTATTTGGTTAGGATGAACATTTTTGGACATAAAACCCATTTTTCGGCTAAAATTGTCAAAAATACAAAACTAAGGGCCCAAAAGGACAAATGATAATTTCTGGAGGTTGAAAAGGGTCCAAACAGTTTCTAATATAATTTTTCTGAATATCAACACTTTTTAGGGGCTTAAAATGTAAATTTTGAACATAATGGGCTAAAATGGGCTTTTCGGCTCAATAAGCCCCAAATTGCGTGATTTTTGAAATTGATGGTCTGGAAAAGCAACTTTCTGCAAAACAGAGGATTACAAGTGTATTAAAACCATTTCAAAGGTCAAAAATGTTTTTCAAAGTCAAAAGGGATCAAAAATGCAAAAATTTTCCATTTTGGGCCAAAACTGTAAAGTTTGTGAAAAATGGGGGTCCCAACCGAGAAAACTTCATTTTTGAAGGACTTAAGTTGTTTATCAAGTAAATCTGGGCTGAAAATGTCTTTTCAATAAGTTTTGATACTAAAGTGTCAAGAAAAAATGGTTTAAGGACTAAAATGGAAATTCTTTTATATACAGGATTAAAAGTGTAAATTTTATCCAAGAAGGGTCATAAAAAGGTAAACTCTTACTTTTAAACAAATAAATCCCTTAAGATAAAATACGAGCACCACAACTACCGGCGAAACGTGATAACAAATACACTTTCAACACCAATATCGTTACCAAACGAATTGATTCGGTCTCGAATCAATAACGAATCAAAAATCAATAAACAATAGTACTTCAATAAACACGCGAAATTTACGAGAAGTCAATATTCAATCTTTGGGCTTGAAAGTTTCAAATTGACCTTGTTGGGCCTAGCTCGCCCAATAACATGATCTTTAGGCCCAAAGGGAACGCGCTTACATGTTATTGGGCCTTTTATTACCTAATTCCATGTAAAAGGACTTTCAATAGCTTTATTGTGCTGTTGGGCCCCAAGGGTCCATTGGTACTGCTAGCAAAGTCGAGAAGTCAAATGCGAGTCGGGTCAAGTGCCTTTCGCATTCCCGATAGCCTTGAACGACTTATGGAAATAATAGGGGCTTCGTACCCTCCTTTCTCCTCGGTTGTGGGGCTATGAGAAGTCAGGGTGGTTGGATTAAGTGAATAGTACGGACGACGCCTAAGGGATCATTTGTATTTGGTAGTTATAAACTAGTCATTTTCATTAATGCGTGATTATAACGACTCACAACCCATAATTAATCCAATGTCACCTGGAATTATCGAAAACAATCGTCGTATCGGTATAACAATAAATAAGACATGTAATTTTATGTATTGGGAAAACATCGGGTCTTCCTGGGAAGTTCAACACTTTTACCTATGTGATGTATACAAGGTTTAACAATTATACACGTTTACAAAAATCGACAAGCATACTACAGATCTCCACACTTTTTCCTATATACAATACTCGTTTCAGAAAATATCGGATTTTCTGGGTTTTCAAACTTCACAAAAATCATTATTTTTCAAACATGACTTATGAACTCTCCAACATTTCATATGTTGAAGTTTTTCCAAAATACTTGTATTCTCAGGTAACAGGTAAATCGAAGAATATGTATCCAGTGATGTCATGGTGTTTTGTTTAAATTAGTATCGAACGGTTTATGTTATGGAAATGTAATGTTTAAAACGATGTACTGATTGTAAACAATATCAGTTGTAATATTTCAATGCATGGTGATGAATGATGTTATGATTCATGTATAATCATTGTGATGGTATTCAATTAAGTCATGATAGCCCTCGGACGTTTCCGCCGTCTGGTTCGGGGGTGTGACAAAATCTATCATCCTTTGAAAATAATACCCGCCTTTTAGTTGGAAAACAAAAATTGCCAAAAAATTCATTAAACCAACCGAACACTATTTTCTCTTTTCTCCAACTCTTGACATATTCACCTGAATGAAATTTTCTTTGAACATTATTGACTTCAGCTTTTTCAACTTTTTCACAAGCATTAGGCACTTGTACCTTGGGCATCCAAACTTTCTTTATTTCACTTTTGTTCTTCCTCTTCTTCTTCCTTTTCTTATTTTTAGGCTTCAGAAACGAATTTTGGATCTGAATAACCTTTTCACCATTCTGAATCTGATCATTAGAAGACTTTGACACACAAACTTTTAGAGTTTGGTAAATCTGAATTTCTTGAAGAATTAGCTTTGTGTAAGGAATCATTCCTTCAAAGATATCATCAGAACAAAATAAATCATATGTTGTTGTTCCAATAGAACAAAATGTCTTTACTTCCATGATTTCCAAAGATTTGCTTTGTGATTCATGTTCAGAACAACTAAATTCGGATTGTGAAGCTTCTGAAAAACTTAAAACACTTGACTCCCCTCAACAAGAACATCTAGAGTCACTTTTTCTTCAGAAACTTGAAGAACAACAAGAACTTCTTCTTTTTCTTTTCTTTCTTTCATAGCATATTCTTTTCTTTTCTATCTAACTCCAACTGTTGTTCATTTTTTAGATCTAAATGTGCTTTAATAATACGAAATTGATCTATCAAAACTTCATCAGTTACTAAGACACAACTTCCATATTGATTACCACTTGTGAGCTTATATATTCCCCCATCAACAAAGAGATTATACATATCTATAGCATCTTGATCCACATATTGATTGTACAAACGCCAATACTTCCTTAATCCCAGCTGAAAATTTGCATCAGTGATCTTTAATCCAAGATCGAAAACAGAAGATAAAAACAATGAGTTTGGTGAAACCATTAGATTTTCAACAAGTGACAGAACTTGAAAAGAAAGAAAGTAGATCTGATAAGAATTCTAGAGAGCAAAACGGATCTGAAAGGGTTTTTAGTGAGAGAAAACATATCTGAGATGGTTTCTAAAGAGAGAAAACAAATCTGAACACGAAAATTGAAATAAACACGAAATTTTCTTCTAATTCTCTTCGAGAACACAAATTAAGAACAACTCATATGATAGAATGGGTAGAAGATAACAAATCTGAACAATATTTGGCAATAAAACAAAGTGGAAGACTTTTTCTTTTCAGAAATCTAACAAAACTTGAAGAACAAGGTGCGATTCAAGATAAACTTTCGCCATAAACAAGATCGATTCTTGCAAAAATCGTTGAGATCTACAAGAACCCGCTCTGATACCACTTGTTAGGAATAAATCCGAGATGACGAATGTGGAATATCAAGAACATTATGCAGGTTTTTAAGCATTTTAACACTCCTAAGGTGTACATGCAACCCTAGAAACCTTGGATCTATGTTTGTCTAAAATACATGCAAAATTGATTTTCCATGGTTCATAATCCTATCTAGCATACATGGGGAACTTTAATCATAAAAGCTTGCTATAAATACATACCTTGAAGTGATTTGGATTCTTTGAAACCTTGTGAGCCTAGCACCCCAAGTGTGATTCCTCAAATGTCTCACACAACACCAAATGCACTTGGAACAAACTTAAGAGATATATATATATAACACTTAGAAATCGACTTGCCCTCTTTTGTTCTCTTAGGTACCGATTTTGGTGTGTAACATGAAGCTTATATAGCGTGTTACAATTAGGGTTACACCATGTAAACCCTAATTGTCATGACCTTTCATTTCCATGACCCATGGGTTATATAACCAACATGGAGCATCCATGGAGCATCTTATGGGTTTTAGCCCAACTTGATAATCCATGGAGCATTAGCCCACTATACAATTATGAGTGATTTACACAATTAACCCATATATTTAATTAGTCTTCTTTTGATCACTTAATTAATTTCAAATTAATTCTTGATCAATGTTAATTAAATAATACTATTAATATATTACAACTTATAATATATTAATAAACCTTTAAGTGTTATTTATCTCATTTTAGTCTATCCAAATACATGATGCCATGCAACCCAAATGGAATATGCCAAACCGGGTCAAGTACATACTAGAAATTGTTATGGACTTAGACACCTTATCCAACAGTCTCCCACTTGGATAAGTCTAATAACTATAAATGCAAGTATGACTTCAGGAACCGATCATCAATCGTAGCTCTTTCAAGGTATCTCGGAATTGAGATGATGATGATACATATTTTAAGATAAGTGATCATATAATCCTCTATTCTAGATATCAGCCGTACAAATACATGGAACAATGTCTTACTTATTATCCAACAGTTTGTTTCTTGATTTCCGATTTGTTTGACAAAGAACTTAATCGAACACATCAATTTAGTTTTGACCGGGCTCGATACATGGGTCAAAACAAAATCATCGAAGTGCCTATATATCGCTTCTAATCCTAGAAGGAATAGATAAACATCGACTCATATGCTTGTTCTACTACTTGTTGAATCACACACAAAAGCACGTTTTATAACATTGAGTTACCAATGCATTTTCGTACGATCAATGCATAACCAACTCATAGGCAACAAGTCATATCTCTAGGTTTGAAGACTTATATGACATTACCATTTCACGATCACTCGAGATAAATTCCATGAAGTGATACTAGTGAGCGTAGGTTGAATCCAATACTCGAAACTTGTGAGCACTCATGAGTGTTGTAGCCATGTCCAACAACTTAGACCTCTACAACCAACTCATGAAAGTCTTGATTCATACCTACTTCCAACATATGACAGACTATGGAGAATTTGAATAATATGATATACCAGACATAATTATTCAGGAAGTCAAAACATGCAAATAAAATATAGTAAACGATTGACAAAAGATAGAAACACTTTACTCATAAATAAACACAACTTTTATTCATCATCAAATGTGAATTACACTTTACGAATTTTAGAGCTATCTAACTAATAAAAATAATATCGTCCTTCAGACCTATGCGCCTCGCATGCTGGAGATGCTTAACCCTACCCAGTCCCTTCGTGAGGGGATCTGTTGGGTTCTCATCTGATGATACCCTCTTAGCCATGAGGATTCATTCTTCTATTCGATGTCTGATGAAATGGAATTTTCTGTCGATGTGTCTATATCTCCCATGATCCCTTGGTTCTTTTGCTAAGGCAACTGCACTTTCATTATAACAGAAAACTTCCATTGGCTCCTTTATAGCTGGTACAACTCCAAGGTCTCCAATGAAGTTCTTCTTCCATATTGCCTCATTTGCATCCTCACTTGCTGCTATATACTCTGATTCGCAAGTTGAATAAGCCACTGTCTTCTGCTTGGAGCTTTTCCAAGTAATTGCTCCTCCGTTTAAGGTAAAGACCCAGCCTGACTGAGAGCGGAAATTATCTCTATCAATCTGGAAGCTAGCATCACTATACCTTACAACTCTCAAGTCATCACTCCCACCGAGGGTAAGGACCCAGTCCTTAGTCCTCTACAGGTACTTGAGGATATTCCTTACCGCGGTCAAGTGAGCCTTGCCAGGCTTCCCCTGATATTTGCTGACCATGCTAAAGGCAAAGGCCACATCAGGACGAGTACATGTCATAGCATACATGATCGAGCCAACAGTATAAGCATAAGGTACTCGACTCATTTCTGCTATCTTAGCCTCAGTACTCGGGCTTTAAGTCTGACTCAATCTGGCGTTGCTTTGGATGGGTAACTCTCCTTTCTTGGAATCTTGCATGCCGAACCACTTCAGCACCTTATCCAAGTAGGTAGTCTGACTAAGTCCAATTAGTCTTTTACTCCTGTCTCTCAGAATCCTTATCCCTAGAATATAGGAAGCTTCTCCAAGGTCTTTCATAGAGAAACACTTCCCAAGCCAGGACTTCACTTCCTGCAAGGTTGGGATGTCATTTCCTATGAGTAGTATGTCATCCACATACAGTACCAAAAAGCTAACTGTACTCCCAGTAGCCTTGACATATACACAAGATTCATCTTCACTCCTCGAAAAGCCAAACTCTTTGACTTTCTCATCGAAACAAAGATTCCATCTGCGAGGTGCTTTTTTCAATCCATAGATGGATTTCTCAAGCTTACACACTCTATTAGGGTATTTTGTACTGGCAAAACCCTCTGGCTGACACATGTAAAGATCTTCAGGCAAACTTCCATTAGGGAAGGCGGTTTTGGCATTCATTTTCCATATTTCATAATCATGAAATGCAACAATGGTTAACAGGACCCTAATGGACTTAATCTTTGCTACTGGTGAAAAAGTCTCATCATAATCAACTCCTGAAGTTTGAGAGAAGCCCTTTGCAACCAGTCGCGCCTTATACGTGTGTACATTACCATCCATGTCAGTCTTCTTCTTGAAGATCCATTTGCACCCAACAGTCTTACGACCTGGGACATTGTCAACCAAGTTCCAAACTTGATTGTCATACATGGACTGTATCTCGTTGTCCGTTGCCTCTTTCCATTTAGCAGACTCGAGGCCTGCCATGGCTTCCGCATAGTTGTTAGGTTCATCTAGACTTACCAGTGTCTCATCACTGATAAGTGTCTCACCTTCCGCAATAATATGGAAACCATAGTAGTGCTCAGGTGCATTCCTAACCCTTGTGGAATACCTTAGAGGTACAGACTCTTCAATTGGATCAACATGAGTT
Organism: Lactuca sativa; assembly: GCF_002870075.4. NCBI lineage: Eukaryota > Viridiplantae > Streptophyta > Magnoliopsida > Asterales > Asteraceae > Lactuca > Lactuca sativa. The sequence continues at coordinate 88,119,810 of NC_056630.2, read as the reverse complement.
TCCTCCTCAGGTTGATTGCTAGGGTTTGAAGTTCCTTCAACACTTGTCTCTTGAATTTCTTCAAGGTCAATTTGCCTCCCACTATTTCCTTTGCTTATGAACTCTCTCACTCGAAAGACACCCCTCCTTGCTTCAAAGACCACATTCTCACTGGGTCTATAGAAGAGGTAACCATAGGATTTTTGTGGGTAGCCGATGAAAATACACCTCTCACTTTGAGGTTTAAGCTTATCGTGAGTCTCACGACTTACAAAAGCCTCGCAACCCCAAATCTTGATGTGGTCTAGATTAGGAACTTTTCCAGTGCACATCTCATGAGGAGTTTTGGCAACTTTATTTGTTGGGACTAGATTAAGGATATGGGCGGCAGTGTCTAAGGCATACCCCTAGAATGAGATTGGTAGTGAAGCTCGACTCATCATGGAACGAACCATATCCAACAAGGTTTGATTACGCCTCTCAGCCACACCATTCAACTATGGTATCCTGGGAGGTGTCAATTGTGAGACAATCCCACATTCCTTAAGATAGTCGAGGAACTCTGTACTAAGATACTCACCACCACGATCGGATCGAAGCATCTTAATGTTCCTGCCCAATTGATTCTCGACTTCTTGTTTAAACTCTTTAGACCTTTCAAAAGTCTCTGACTTATGTTTGATTAATTAGACATATCCATATCTACTATAATCATTTGTAAAAGTCACATAATAACGATTAGCATCCCTTGTGGCAGTTTTGAAGGGTCCACACACATCTATGTGCACTAGATCCAACAAACCTTTGCCCCTTGCACAAGAACCAATAAAGGTTGATTTTGTCATTTTTTCAAGTAAGCATGATTCACAACTATCATCTGACTTTAGGTCAAATGACTCCAAAACTCCATCCTTTTGGAGTTGACCTATGCGTTACTTGCTTACATGTCCAAGACGACAATGCCATAATGATGCTTTATCCAAGTTATTATAATTATTAGAAGAATCAATACACAACACATTATTTCTTAGGTTATCTACAACAGACACAACTTCATACACAACATCACAAGGTAATGCTTTAAAATAAAGAACATTATTAAAGAAAGCATTTATTCCACCAACTTCATTATCAAAAGAAAAAGCAAACCCTTGTTTGTACAAAGCATAAAAGGAAATAATATTTCTTCCCCATGATCAAGTTTATCTGTCCATGCTCCACATTCTCACTTCTTCTTAGTCCCTGCAAATCATAACATATGTGAATTCCACATGTTGTATCAAGGACCTAAGAGTTAGAATAGGGTGAGTTATTAGACAATATTGTGTAAATACCTGCATGGGTGGGTTTCACTTTCCCATCCTTAATATCTTGCTTGTACTTTGGGCAGTTCCGCTTCCAATGCGACTTTTCATGGCAATAGAAGCATTCAACCTCTTTTGGATCAGAAGAAGGAGTCATAAAACCTTTCTTGGTTCCATTTGAAGAGGAGCCATCAAGGGTCTTACCCTTGGTACCCTTCTAAGGGCTCTTCCTCTTTTTCACTCTACCTTTCCCGATTGCCAGGACAGGGGCGGATTTTGGAATAGGTGTAGGAATGGTAACAACCGACTTACCTTTAAGACATGTTTATGCGGTCTTTAGCAGTCCTTGAAGCTTGCTAAGGGTAACTTCCTCTTTTTTCATGTGGTATGTCATGCGGATTTGATCATAACACGATGGTAAGGAGTGCAAAATGATATCTATTGCTAACTCCTCAGGGAAGTTGACATTCAATTCCAGCAAACGGTCCACATACCTTTGCATTTTCTCCATGTGACCCATGATGGGTTCACCGTCCTTTATTCGGGTTGTTATCATAGAGGAGATGATTTCATATCGCTCTTCACGAGCACTCTGATGGTAGCAGTCCATCAAATTCTGGTGCATCTCAAAAGGATAACATTCCTCATAGGACTTTTGGAGCTCGACTATCATAGTGGCCAACATGATGCATGCCACTTTGGTAGCATCTCTTTCATGTGACTCATATTCAGCGACCTCCTCATGAGAGCCAGACGGTTCGGGTACCTTAAGCTCCTTGTCGAGGACATATTCCTTGTCCTCATACCAAGTGACCATCCTGATGTTTTTGATTCAATCCATATAGTTGGATCCATCAAAGATGACTCTCCCACAAAGGATCATGAGAGAGAAGGAGATGGTAGGGGTAGATCCAGAAGCAACATTTTTGTTTGACATCTGAAAAGAAGAAAACAAGTTTAGTTTAGATATAAAGATAGTCCTTAATAAAACACCCAAATGTAATTTTAAGGCTAGGATCCAATCACAATATATCATAACTTAGAAGAGGGATGTCGTTATCTAAGCTATAACATATTTGAAAGGTAGGTGAATGATGATTCACCAATTTCCACCATGAAAAGCGAAATATAAATTATTAGGTTTTTAATTTGTTTTTAGAAACTCCTAGATTCTTTTGAGATTCATTGAACTTTTCAACGGCATGTTTCAATCTCGAGTGTGCCCTTCATGTTTTGTGATTGGGATGCCGAGGATCACAAAAAAATGTGTGAAGTAACCATGCAAATTACTTGGTACCCTTAATGTTTTTCACTCAATCGATGTGCCGGTTAACCACACGCGCTCCACCGACCTATGAAAAACCTTATGTCACCCTTTTCCTACCTTGTTAAGTCCAACTTAGTGTGCCGGTTAACCACACACACTCCACTAATGACATAATCAACGTGCAAAGTGTAATTTCATGGGTTAGCACCTTATTCACATTTTCCTAAATTAACTAAGATTTGGAATTTATAAAAAAAAACATTTAGTTACTTTATAATAATCATTCTACTTTTAATGAGAATTTTAAGTCATTGTCCTACCCGTTCGGCTAACGACCCTCCACCGATCAAGAAAGCGGTGGGTGAGAGTGGACACCCATTAAGCTGCCATTTTATAGGCAGCAACCTTATACCCCCCTTATAGACCGGCTTCGTGAATGAGGCCTACTAACGGTAAAACAACTTGATCTTATATATATATATATATATATATATATATATATATATATATATATATATATATATATATATATATATATATATTAACTTATAATATTATAAAGTATAAGGGTTGAATTTTAACTTTCAAAATTCTAGGGATTGGAACTAAAGTTTACTAGATGACTTTGCATGTTCCAAAACTTGAGGGCAAGTTTTGTAACTTTGCAAAACCTTTCAATTCATAACTTATGAGATATTAAAATGAAGACTCTTCATTTTTTGTAACTTATGTATTCTTTTAATGGATTTAATACAAAGTGACTTTTGGTTATCCATAAGTTGAGGACAAGGTATGGACTCCATTAAAACACATAAAGATCATGAATTAAGCATTAAACAAGTAATTCCTATGATCTATCAAGAACTCATAAGAACATGAATATTCATATGAAAATTTCAAAAGCATATGAACACATATAATCATGTAATTTTGATATTAGACATTGTAAATGGATTAGAACAACCATTACACCATTTAAAACAAGTTTTATAACACCAAAACAGTTTACGGTAATGTTTCTAGTCCATTTGCAGCAGCAAAAATCGAAAATCTGAACTCTTCCTAACCAACTCGTCATGTGCAAGAACCAACTCGCCGAGTTGGTTGGAGATTCACTTGGAATCGTCGAGTCCCCCCATGGACTCGACGAGTCCCCTGTGCAGACAGCAAGAAAATTGAGTTTTTCACTATTTTGCATCAAGTATCAAACTAACAAGCCTAGGCTCTGATACCACTATAGGGTTTTAAGCATTTTAACACTCCTAAGGTGTACATGAAACCCTAGAAACCTTGGATCTATGTTTGCCTAAAATACATGCAAATTTTATTTTCCAAGGTTCATAGTCCTATCTAGCACACATAGGGAACTTTAATCATAAAAGCTTGCTAGAAATACATACCTTGAAGTGATTTGGATTCCTTGAAACCTTGTGAGCCTAGCACCCCAAGTGCGATGCCTCAAATGTCTCACACAACACCAAATGCACTTGGAATAAACTTGAGAGATATGTAGAACACTTAGAAATTGACTTGCCCTCTTTTGTTCTCTTAGGTATCGATTTTGGTGTGTTACATGAAGCTTATATAGTGTGTTACAATTAGGGTTACACCATGTAAACCCTAATTTCCATGACCTTTCATTTCCATGACCCATGGATTATATAACCACCATGGAGCATCCTATGGGTTTTAGCCCAACTTAATAATCCATGGAGCATTAGCCCACTATACAATTATGAGTGATTTACACAATCAACCCATATATTTAATTAGTCTTCTCTTGATCACTTAATTAATTCCAAATTAATTCTTGATCAATAATAATTAAATAAAACTATTAATATATTAGAACTTATAATATATTAATAAACCTTCAAGTGTTATTTCTCTCATTTTAGTCTATCCAAATGCATGATGCCATGCAACCCAAATGGACCCTGCCAAACCGGGTCAAGTAAATACCAGAAATAGTTATGGACTTAGACACCTTATCAAACACATTCAAGAATCAATCACCAACATATGCAAGTAATCTAATAAAGGTTTTTCTTGTATTGATTATGAGATGAACGTATAGAGAAAACCCTAATCTGGTCAAAATCTTACACCAAAAGTAAACCTAATGATTATTTATAGGGAGCAATAAATATCTACCATAAATATAAAACCTATGCCTAATATAAAATCAATTCCATAGAAGAGTTCGATTATGAACTTCTACTCTAAAGGCATCGTATGGAATCATAAAATGATTAATCCTAAAAAGGCTTCCCTAAATAACCAAATATTCCATATCAACTTCAATATCTGAAATACTCAACAAGGTTTCTTCTATCTTCTTTGAATGTTTGTTAAGAACCCTATATGCCTTAGAGGTCAGTGAATATCCCAAGAATATACCCTCATCAGCCTTTGCATCGAATTTGTTTCGTTGTTCCTTGGAGTTGAAAATGAAACACCTAGAACCAAATACATGGAAAAACTTGACATTAGGTTTACGATTATTTATTATTTCATAGGGAGTAATAGAGAATCACTTATTCATAATGGATGTATTCTGGGTGAAACAAGAAATCACAATTGCATCCGCCCAGAAATAGAGAGGCAGACATGCGAAGGACAGCATAGGTCTCGTAGTGTAACACAAAGAACGGTTTCGCCATTCAACTATGCCATTTTGTTGTGGAGTATAGGGAGTAGAGAAATCGTGCGAAACTCCCTTTTCAGCTAGAAATTATACAAATGCTTGATTTTGAATTCCAAGCCATTATCAATACGAACATTTCGAACTAGCTTTCGCAGTTGAAGCTCAATTTGCTTTATGAATTATTTGAGTTTTGGAATTGCTTTAGATTTCTGTTTCAGAAAATACACCCAAGTGAAACGTGAAATATCATCAACTATGACGACAATGTACTCACTACCACCAACACTTTCAATTGCAGAAGGTCCACAAAGGTCGATATGTAAAAGTTCCAATGGTTCATTGGTTTTCGTGTTCACCATGGTTAGATGACATTTCCTGCTTTGCTTCCCTATTTCACAGGCTACACATAAATGATCCTTATCATACCTCAAGAGAGGAAGCCCTCGCACATGATCACCAAGCACCAGCTTGTTGATGTCTTTGAAATTGAGGTGCGAAAGTCTTCTATGCTATAGCCAACTGTCATCGGAGTGAGCTTTCGTAAGCAAGCATTATGACAACCCGAAATTTATTCCGTCATTTTAACCTCTTTTTCCGTTAATAAAACTCGCTTTATTAAATTTTGCGTTAACCTTTTGGACTAGGTTAATTAAATCAGGGACTTTATTATGGATTCGTAAGGGTTGGAACAAATTAGAAACACCCTCAATATTCCCTTGAAAAAGTATTAGTTACAACCAAGTCAAATTATGACCATTTAATCTGGTGCGACCAAAAGCCCCGTTTAACATCAGTATCGGGTAGATTTCCACTTAGCCACCAACTCAAACCCCTATATAAGGGTGAGTAAACCTCATTTACACCCTTTTCACCCTCTTTCTACACTCTCTCTCTCTCTCTCTACAAGTTGCTTTCGATCCAAAAATCGCCCATTTCGAGCTCAAAACTAGTACGTGATCTACCCTAACTTGTTGTTTAGCTCATTTAACATGAAAATTCGTGTTTAAGACGTGCAATAGGGGCCAAATCATGTGGTTACGGCCCAAGAACACTCTTGGACCGTAAACACCCATAAGTGGGGTTTTGAAGCCCCAAAACCCTTCTAAATCACTCCTAGGGCTTAGATATGTCTTGTAGACTTGCATGTACGAGCTTAGAACACCAAAACCTTATTATATGGAGAGTAAACATGAGTTTACAGCCCAAGAAAACTCTTGGACCGTAAACCCCTCTTCAAGGGTAGAGAATACCTTTTAAGGTTTTAGAATTGCCCTCAAACACCTCCTATGACTTGGGTAAATGTCTAGAACCAACCACCATTGAAGTAGGGGCTTTAAACATCAATTAAACCAAGGACTTAGGAGTTAACGGCCGTAAACCTCCCCTAGGAGTGGTCCATGGGCCGTAAACTCCCAAAAAGAGGCCAAATGATGCCCTAACTTCCCTATATGGCTTGGAAAAATGCATAGAACTTTATACCCTTCCATTTAAGACCTTAATACACATAAGGAAAGGGCATGTAAGAGTTTCGGACGTAAACTCCTAGTTTACTGCCGTAAACTCCTCAAATGGTCCTTATGTTGTTCAAATTCAATTCCAATGCCTTAAAACTAAGTCTAGCATCACCCCTCAAGAGTAAGACCATTAAGCATCCTAGAACATCCCCTCCATGAGTTTACGGCCGTAAACTCATGGGGAGTTGGTCACTTGGGCCGAAAAATCCATAAGGAGTTTACTCTTAAAGAGAAAACTCCATATACAAGTCATACACACCCTTAGATGCTACCCGGGGCACTCCTAGTACTTGACCAAAGTGTTTTCCGCACATTAGGATGTGTTTACATGTTTAATTAGTATTATAATTACTAATAGTATGTAAACATATGTCACCATATGTTAATAGGTCACTAAGTGTGTTCAGGTCTTCACTTGACACCGAGCACCCAACCGGCACCTCCGCCCAATCCATTTACAATAGGTGAGTTCATACCCCTAAATTAACCTTTTAAATGTTTTTACATGCTTTTATGGGGGGGGGGGGGTAATACAAGTTAAAACATGCTAGTTATCATATCAATCATATGTGATTAATAACCCGCATGCACAAGGATTTATCACAATTTCAGCTGTTTTACCAAATATAATACTATAGATGGTTTTTCCAAAACGCCTTTACTTGTTTAAATCTTCTCTCAAATTGTCTCTCGTGATGTATGGTTTACTTCTAAACCAGTTACAACAGTGTTTTAAACAAAGGTTTTCTTTACTTATATTGTGTTATCAAATTACATTCAAAACGTGTTTATACGGTTTTCAAAGCTTCTTTTACATAAGGATATCAAGTCTTAAATTCTTATTTTTGAAGGTTTTCCAAAGGTATTACCAAATTTTTCTTCTATACTTCTATGCTTCTACTTCGTTAAATGCATGCATGTACTCGTATAGTTATATCAATAATGTTTAAAAGACTTAGGAAGGCTAGTTCGCCCTATTTCGTTTTCCTCGTTGGGATATGGTCTGGTGGGTATCGGATATCCGTCCGAAGGTCGTTTAAACATTAGTTATATATCATGTATACACGTATAGACATAAAGGTTTACATCGACCAGTTCACTTCCCTTGGGCATGGGCATCCTTCCATTCATCACTCATAGATCAGAGACACTAGTAACTATTATAGGGATAGTTAGGAGGTTCTATTTACTCTTTCTAGTACGAGAATTCCAAAGGAGTCAGGTCATTCGTGAGTCTATATCATTACTCCAGCGCCTCTAATAGAATTCAGAATACGAGATGCATCTTCAGGACACGGATTTCCCCATTGTCAAGTTGGTAACCAGAGTCGCTGGAGGGAGAGTGGGCATTGTGTGTATAGATCTATACGGGACTGACACTCCCGTACCCTGACTGCTAGCTACAGTCCACGGCCTACCAAGCCAAGGGGTGACAAAGGTCACATTTATTCTGACGCTTGCAGGACGTCAAGTACTCTAGTGTCAATCAGTATGGTTACGAGTATCTCCATGTTTACCTTATAATTCATGGTCTTAAGGTAACGAGAATTAACGCTGTATTCTTGAAACAACACTCTTAGGATTACCCTTTGTTTTAGACCTTGCTAGCTGTATCGTTCATTTGATACTATATGGGGTCTGTGTTTCTTTTTTTTAATCCTTGCTAGTTGTATCGTTCATTTGATACTATCTGGGGTCTGTGTTTCTTTGTTTTAGACCTTGCTAGTTGTATCGTTCATTTGATACTTTTTGGGGTCTGTGTTTCCTTGTTTTAGATCTTGCTAGCTGTACCGTTCATTTGATATTGTCTGGGGTCTGTGTTCCTTTGTTTTAGACCTTGCTAGCCGTATCGTACATTTGATACCGTCTGGGGTCTGTGTTTCCTTTTTTTAGACTGAGCCAGGCGTATCATTCATTCAATACTCTCCTGGAGTCTATGATTTCTTTTGTCTTAGTCAGCAGTATTTTCTACTGAGGCATATGTTATTTTCCCCTAATATTTTTACTAGTGATATTCTCCTACTTTCTTTAAAGTCAAATACCGTATTTTGGTAATGATGGTATTTCAAGGAAAATTTCTCTTTAAAACATAACACTGTCGAGTCTTGGTAGAAGACTGCTTTTAATTAGAAAATATAGGATTTTCTGGAAATGACGCTAATACACCGTAGATTCTAAACTACTACTTTTATAAAGTTATTTTGAATAAAATGCTTACTTACACAAATGAGACTAAATACTTATGAAATCACCAGCATTTATAAAAATGCTGATACTTGCTTTCAAAATAACTTGTATTCTCAGGTCAGCAATAGACAGGTACACCCAGGAGCTTTTGTGAAGCCAGCCTGGAACCTAGCTGCATCTATACTAGTTTCTGTATTACTTTGATTTCTCTATAAAATGTAACTTATGTAAAACTATTACTATGAATGCAATGGTTGTTGTACTTTGATGACTATATTGCATATGTTGTTATACTTGACATGACGTCATCCACCTCAGAACGTTTTCGCCGTTCCGGTTTTGGGGTGTGACAGATTGGTATCAGAGCATTGTTTATAGTGAGCTAAGTATATCAATTCATAAAAGATATACAACCTATAAATACATAGGGATAAAACACTCTGACTAAGAATTATACTTTAAAATATAACCATATTTTCCCAAAGTATAAGAACATTCAGAATCTAAACACTCAAACAAAAGTATCACAAGAAGAACAAGAATAAATGTCTTCGGATGTTGAGCATTACCGTCAAACCTAGGCAGTTATGTAATCGTAAGCTGGAATAAATGTAACCAAATCAACTACATTTATTCGAGATGCGATGAACGTGTGCTTGGGAGTGATAGTGGTGTTGGAACAGGTCTGAAACTTACCAAATAGGAATGCTAGAGCCAAACATAAAGTTTAAAATACTATGGGAGTATTTTTGGAATACTAAAAGACTCACATTAATCCCAGAATCATATTCAAAAGTTAAGAATCAAACAAGAAATTAAAATACCATAGGGATATTTTAGGATCCATAGATAACCTTGTGTGAAAAACTAAAAAGATCCCTTATTGATATACCTATGATTAAAAAGGGTATACTTCCAAGGTTGTATATAATAAGGATCCCATAGACTGAGAATGTGTGGTTTCGCTCTACTTCCTTTTCCTCGTTGGGATGTGGATATAGAGTAGTATCACATATTCGAAGGCCTATCGGATCTAAGTTATATATAATTTGTGTACCCTATGTAATTTTAGCCGGACTCGATATGGATCACTTAGTGAAATGTTAATAATCTCTTAGGATTCTTTAGACATTTCCATTCTCGCACAAACCCGGTAGAAAACCCTATCCACTTCAGTGTTCGACAGAAGAGTTGATTCAGACCCAGAAGAGGTTCATTGAGAAGATTTCCAGTTCGGGAATAAATGAACTAGGACGAGACTATTGAAACCACCAAGTGCCTATACCTTTTTAGGGACATCGGTGGGAAATTCGCCTGAACTTCCGATATTTCTAGTCATCCATCATGAAGTGATGACACTCAGAGTCAGGATCGGAAGTAAGGCGGAGTAGAAATTCAATATGTCTTCACGAGAAGAGAACCCTAGGTAACTACCCGCAGAAAACCAACGCTGGTCCTTGTCTAGGATAAGAGGTAGACATAGGGAGCCAGTGCATGGAACCCGAGAAGTGTCTTTTCCTCGTTATTGACGCGCTAATACACCCGTATAATAATACAATTTAGTGAGTCAGTGATTACACTACTCACACTATGTGTTAGGTAAATCGCCTTTTCCCGTCGCAAGTAATACGATTAGATCGGATCTCAAAACCTTGATCGAGAATGTTTACCCATAAGTCTTCATGAGCCTTTTCTTCTGTGATTTTCGTTCCGAACTCACCTCAAATCCATCCAAAGCCGGAGGGTGAACCTTCCAGCATAAATATAACCTAGTAGGAACGATTCCCATCTTATGGCCTTCCGATACTCTTACTCCTACCTTGAATACCCGGACTACATGATAGGGATGTAGGTCGACACTCAGACAACCAATATCCGAGGCGCGGGAAAAATTTATGCCTAATATAGTAAGGACAGATACGTCCAGGGTTAACCATCGTCTCTCATCAGCTTGTGTTCCTCTCCGTATAGGAAAAGCATGCCTCAGAAGAAGCATAACCAATCCACTGGCAAGAAACTGACTCTCCTATTCGATGAAGCTACGTTCCAGGCTACAGTCTCGGCAGCCGTAGCAGCTGTCATGGCTCAACTGAATGCGAACAATGTCAATGTTAGCAAGAGACCTATCGGGAATTTCGATGCAAGTAATGGACAACAGCAACCAACCTCTGTGTACCCAGCCACCCAAGAACCTTAACCAAATCCACTGAAGAAAAAGTTCAAGAACGAGGAGAGAAGTACCTCGGCTCAAGGACCTTTCGAAGGGCAACAAGCTGAGACAGTCAATACCCCGGCCAGCCCTTCCATCCCGACGTCAAGAAGACCATACCTAGGAAACCTTCCCTACTGCAACAAGTGTAGCTACCGTCATCATGGTATCTGTTGAGAATTCTTTTGTGCTAGGTGCAACATGAAGGGGCATACCGCTCGCGTCTGCAGAACCCCGGTTGAGTTTATTACATCAACCACCAATGTGACGACCTATCTAGTATGCCATCTATGTGGTGAGATTGGGCACCTAAAGCGAGATTGCCCAACTGAAAGGAACGACAATAGCGCAGGAGGAGTCTAACTCAAATGCCTAGGGAGAAGCATCAAGGAACCCAATAGATTTTGGTACGTCTCTCAATCCTAGATAACTAACCAAAAACATTAAAAGGCTAATTCTAAATGTAATTACTATCCCCTTTAAGGCAAAAGTCGCAGCACTGTTGTAAAATTTAAAATTTTCATCAGGTAAAGCTATAATGGCTCGGTATATATGTTAAGGCCATGTATAATTAAGATGGATAGACCACGAGTGAGTGATGCAGGCTCATTTCCTATTCCTCGTTTGGTTGTGGATTTAGGGCGCAGTCAACAGTCCTTCCCACCTTAATCATACATGACTAGTGTATACTAGGCGATTATAGAGAGGCCTTGTGAGAATCCATACAGGAAAACTACCTCATTCCGAAACACTCAGGATCCTCTATAGTTCCGCGTCGACTCTATCGGTCCAAGTATCCGCAGCAGTGATACACGGGATGAAACCCGAGACGCACAGAACTTGTGTGCCCGTTCAGCACATGGCCCTATCGACCCTCATTATATATCATGTCGAGGTATGCCAACTTCGACGCCCCTATCAATCATGGTTCGACTTAGTGCAACCATGTGTAAATCCCTAGTGTTGTGTAAAAAGAACTTTCACCATAGCCATTTCGGCAAATAAAGGTTCTTCGGAACCTAAAAATAATAAAACCTCATGCGATCCGTCGGTCATCACTCTTCTCTAAAACTTTCCGAAATACCCCTGAGTAGGGTATTGCGTGCTGTTAACCAACCCCTTCTTAGACAGATGGGAATCGAAGCGAAAGACACTACAGGCATTCCAGAAGACGATAACCACCCGAAACCTACTCCGTAGAACCCCAGAAGGACCCTTCGCACCTCACAATCGGGTTCGTGAATCAAGAGGATAGCACTCATGGGACTGACTGCTATTAACTGAGTATATGCATAAGAGTGGTATATAATTGAGATCAAAAAGATTTAAGATGTGTGCTTCCTCCCTACTCCCTGTTCCTCGTTGGTTGTGGGTCTGGGGTGGAGTCACACAACTGAACATCCTTCCGACCTCAATTATATACGGCTTGCATAGACCAAGTATTAGTGGTTAAGCCAAGTATGAGCTCTACCACGAACCTCATAGTAAAACCCTTCATCCTCTCCCATGGAATGGGAACTAGAGTCAAGAGAACCACTGCGGGTTGAGCTACTATAATGACCACAAATTCGAAATTTGTTGTCATCCCGGTTAAGCCAACATAGTAGCTAACACCCTCGGTTGGTAAAGAAATCTGAGTCGTAAGAGTCAAGGACATTGACTACGACCATCCATTCACGCTTAATCCCCCGAATTAAGTATCTCAGCGAATATCCTGGAACCCTGGAAGCTGCGATAATTTAAACCTTGAGGAGAGTGGATGAGGAGATTAGACATTCCGGGTGAGGGAACCCTATACTTCTAGACTTAACCTAAAATCAAGAAAACTCAGAACCCCCGGAAGAGTAGATGCAGAAGATGCTCGCACTACTCAGGCACTTCGTCCACCCCGTTACCAACGAGTAGTGCCTAGGACACTCTGCCTCCTTACGTGGAAGACGTCACCGTCACCCTATAAACGATAGACTGCATTCTCCGAAGTGAATACTAGAATGCTAAGAACCACAGGATAACCTCTGCAGCCAAGAATACTTGAATAAAGTACAAAAGTAGGTTGTGTTAAGCCTTATAACCCAGATCCTGAAGAGATTTTAGACTTGACGCCAGTCTAGGTGTTAGTTGATGGGTTATACAAGAGCACGCGCTTTCCGCAACTAAAATAAACCGACGCCTGAGAGATAAGAGCATGTCTTAAAGATTCGTTGGACTACTAGGTGTTCCAAGAATACTATCTCGCGCAGAGATAGTAGAACCACCTCCCGAGGTAGTCCAACACTTCAGAAAATCTCTAAGGATTGAGTTAGCCCTGAGCAGAGCTTGCTATTCATGAAATAGCAAAGCAAGTAAGAGCATCATTCCTTCCCGTTAGGAATCATATTGTGAAAGCGTCAACTAGACGATGATGAAAAGGTTCAAAACATTCTAGAAAATCGTCTGGTAAAACCCTATCTCACCGACTACGAGAGTTTTAGTTAGAAACATCTCAAGAACCAGAAGTGCATGTTCATTTCGCACTAGGTTGAGATAGACGCCTGCAGCAAACAGATACCATAGACATCCAATTCATCCGATGATCCAGAAAACCTCTGAAAGCCAATCGACAAGAAACACAAATCCAAGGATAACCCGAGCTTTCTAAGAACCAACCTGAAGGACTACACTCCCAGTATGAGAGAACGTTTGGAACTTCAGAATGGCGATCATGCCAATGATGATCTCGCCATAGGAGTACACTATGTTCTAAGTACTGAAAAGCTCTACCCTTCCGAGAGCTTAGGACCATCCGAGATTCTTTACAAAAATTGGTCCAACCCTTATCAGACCACGACTACCTTCGGAAATTCCATCAGTTTCACCCCAAATCAAATCCACTTCTTAGACTTGAAAAGTGCTTGCCCGATGTCACTCTTTGTATCCCACTCATCTTGATAGAAACCATTAGGAACCCTAACATCATAGACGCACCTGTAGGAATCACTAACTGAACGAAACGGAATCCGCATCCCGTAAGTGAAGGCTTGTTAGAACGCCAAGCAAAGGCCAGAGTTCACTTGGGAGTACAAGGACCAACCGAATATGAAGTACCCTCATACCTCTACCCAATTGTTCATGCCTACTTTTTTTGTCTAAACCCTAATTTCGGGACGAAATTCCCTCAAACGAGGGGATGATGTGACAACCCGAAATTTATTCCGTCATTTTAACCTCTTTTTCCGTTAATAAAACTCGCTTTATTAAATTGTCCGTTAACGTTTTGGACTAGGTTAATGAAATAGGGACTTTATTATGGCTTCTTAAGGGTTGGAACAAATTAGAAACACCCTCAATATTCCCTTGAAAAAGTATTAGCTACAACCAAGTCAAATTCTGACCATTTAATCGGGTGCGACCCAAAGCCCCGTTTAACGTCAGTATCGGGTAGATTTCCACCGAGCCACCAACTCACACCCCTATATAAGGGTGAGTAAACCTCATTTAAACCCTTTTCACTCTCTCTCTACACTCTCTCTCTACAAGTTGCTTTCGATCCAAAAACCGCCCATTTCGAGCTCCAAACTAGTAAGTGATCTACCCTAACTTGTTGTTTAGCTCATTTAACATGAAAATTCATGTTTAAGGCATCCAATAGGGGCCAAATCATGTGTTTATGGCCCAAGAACACTCTTGGATCGTAAACACCCATAAGTGGGGTTTTGAAGCCCCAAAACCCTTCCAAATCACTCCTAGGGCTTAGTATGACTTGTAGACTTGCATGTACGACCTTAGAACACCAAAACCTTATTATATCAAGATTAAACATGAGTTTACGGCCCAAGAATACTCTTGGACCGTAAACCCCTCTTCAAGGGTCGTGAACACCTTTTAAGGTGTTAGAATTGCCCTCAAACACCTCCTATGACTTGGGTAAATGTCTAGAACCAACCACCATTGAAGTAGGGGCTTTAAACATCAATTAAACCAAGGACTTAGGAGTTTACGGCCGTAAACCTCGCCTAGGATTGGTCCATGGGCCGTAAACTCCCAAAAAGAGGCCAAATGATGCCCTAACTTCCCTATATGGCTTGGAAAAATGCATGGAACTTTATACCCTTCCATTTAAGACCTTAATACACATAAGGAAAGGGCATGTAAGAGTTTACGGACGTAAACTCCTAGTTTACTACCGTAAACTCCACAGATAGTCCTTATGTTGTTCAAATTCCATTCCAATGCCTTGAAACTAAGTCTAGCATCACCCCTCAAGAGTTTAAGACCATTAAGCATCCTAGAACACCCCCACCAAGAGTTTACGGCCATAAACTCATGGGGAGTTGGTCATTTGGGCCAAAAACTCCATAAGGAGTTTACTCTTGAAGAGCAAACTCCATATACAAGTCATACACACCCTTAGATGCTACCCGGGGAACTCCTAGCACTTGACCAAAATGTTTTCCGCACATTACGATGCGTCACTACTAGAAAAACAGCCTTTTACGACGCTCATTGCGCTTCGTAAAAGGCTCAGACGACGCGCAAATGCGCGTCAAGGAACGCCCTGTCGTAAAGAGAGGCGACGCGCTTTTGCGCGTCATCTATAGACGATGCGCATTTACGACGCGCATTTACGACGTGCAATTACGACGCGCGCTCACAACACGCAATGCGTATCAAGGAAGGCCCTGTCCTAAAGAGAGATGACACGCACTCGCGTGTCGTAACCTTACGACGCGCGTGTTATTGACACGCAATGCGTATCAAGAAAGCCCCTGTCAAGAAAGGCCATGTGATAAATCAAGATGACACACATTTTTGCGTATCATAATTTTAAATGTTTAAAAAAAATATTATTTATAGATTTACTAATTTTCAAATTAAATAATACATTAAAAATCTCATAATACAAAATAAAATATCATAAATGACAAAGATAATTCATTTCACTAATTTGTCAAATACAAATAATTATTTCAAAAGTGAGTAAATGTTATAAAAAAATGAACTCATTTATATACAATTCATCATCTAGCTTACTATGTGCCAACAACTCTCTGTGTGTTAACTTTTGCTTGAGTCTCGTTTCCTCCAAAGCTTCTAGCCATGCCAAAATACGATATCTTGAGTCTCATTTGAAGAACCAAAATCACCTTCAATCACCCAATTAAACTCTAATGTTGGTAGACTGAGAGTTCCAGAATCAAGTTTACATCCATCACCTTCAATCACCCAATTAAACTCAAGATCTTCTGTTGTTTGAAAGAAATTGGTGTTTGTAATCTATGAGCAAAAAAAACAAAGACCAAGGTTAACATTTGCTATATAATAAGCACAACAGCTCGAGTGCTATTCTGAGAAAACCACATTAATTTTCCCAACACATCCTGCATTTATATAAAAAACTTTGAATTTTGGTAAATAAAAAATTATGGATAAACCATTTCAGAAATATAGAAGGATCATGATTGCACCTCTCCAGCTTTAACATCATGGATATGCGGCATGAACCCCACTCCTGGTGAACCTAAAAATGGTTTTTACCATGTAAGCTAATCTTAAGAGATGAAATGACCAAATTATCCTCAAGATGAAAACGGTTACATACTTGCATATTAATCTAAAGGATAACCCAATCCTATAAAAGTTTATGCTTGAATGAAATATGGAAAAAAAAATTAAGAAATTTCTTGTTGTATGGTTTTAAATGATGCATATGGATTATGATATAACAAACTAAATAAAGACAAACTTACTAGCTTCATGGTATTTCTTTAAAGCAACTGCCATACTCAATGCGGTCCCCACGGGACTAGGTACATCTCTAGCTTCTGTAATTTCTTTAGAGGATGCCATTTCAATCCATCGTTTAACAACAGCTACTTTTAGGACTTATTGATTCATCTTAAAAACATACTCGAATGTTTACAACCTCCTAAAGCGATTCATTAAGAAAAGTTAAATAGTTACTTTAGTAATATTTTGTTCTCATGATTATACTATTTATAATATGTAATTACCAAAGAGAAAATTCAGACCTTGACTGCATCCAAGAAGTCATTAACAGGTTCATGATCATGGGTCCAGGGTTTCTTGAAAAGCTGAAGTAAATCTAGACACGATTTGTCTGCATAATTATCTAAAACAACCATCATAATTCTTAATTTTTCTTTCGTTTTTATTAAAAATGTGTAGATATATATTCATTCTAACCTGATTTGATATCTCCAGAGCTATAAGTTCAGCAATTCCTGTGCCAGCCTGCATTAACATAAGCAAAAGCTTATAATTTAGAAAAATAATAATAATAATAATAATAATAATAATAATAATAATAATAATAATAAAAGGATACAAATTAAGTAGGTGGAATATAAATTGTGAAGCTCTCCAACTCCACTGAGGGTTTCGTTATTACTGAAACAAGAATAGCATAAAAAATCAGATGTTAATTCAAACAACATGATCTAAGTCGGTTAATAACTTCTATCAACTTACTTAATCCATATAGTAGGTAGAACAAGTTGGAGGTGATCCAATAACAGAAGAGGGCCTGCATGAAAGTAAAAATGGTATTTGAATTTGAGGGAGGTGTAGTTTAGTAATTAAAAAAAATAGTAGTGAACTAACCTTTGGGAAACTTGCAGTGAGGGGGACTGTAAGAGCAGCAAAACCCCTTGAAACATTTTTCAATGTGGCAACAACAGGGTTACCTTCCAAACTTTCTTGCATGTCCATTTTAAAAACAGGATATCTAAACATCGGTAGGTATTCCATTTTATGTGAGTATCACGTAGAAGGGAATCAGTGTAAACTTGATTCAATCATTGAGCATGCCCACAATCAAGCAAAACAGAAGTTTTTAAGTTTTGTAATTTGTAGTTTAGAAAATGGGATTAAATGTAAAATGCTATGATAAACAAACAAATGATCCACACCTTGTCATAAAATCAAAAGTATAGATTACATGAGTGGCATTTGGTTATCAATCATGATTCCAGTTTTTTTTTCTTTTTTTTTACTAGAAACTGTACATAAATTCACACCCACATAATGGAAAAAAAATAAACCAACATTTTCATTCTCATACATCACTGCATCACAAAGCAGAAACTGCCTCAGATGCTTCTAATGTTTCTCTCCTGTGTTCTGGAATGAGAAACAGTGAAGATGCTTCCATAGTTGATCTGGTTCTTCACCTTCTCTCACTATCTGTTCATCATAATCATGCATATACAAAATATTATAAGCAGTAGGGACTTGAAGATACAAGCAAACTATTTTATAGAAACTTTTTCAAATTAACACATTACCTGAACAATAGAGCTTGTTGCCAGACCTTTTCTAACAATTAAGTCATCACCAACAATCTGCCACTGGTTCTCATCATCTTCCCCACTTGTTCGCCTCACCCAAATATACACTACATCTACAATATAAGCTATATACCCACATCTGGAATCAGGAATTCCCATATAACTACCCATTTCAACTTTTTCCATAATAGGCCACTGATAAAGAACAAACTCAGTTTCAAACATTGATATTGATACTTGGAGCTTTTCTCTCTTGATATATATCACATGGAGCTAGTTATTTGGAATCCTTTCTCTGTTCTCTGATATAATCTACAACAATTACCAAATAATATAAATGGAATATATAACTTCTTATATAAACATGAAGCTTGTGACATACATATAGGTTAATATTTTCAACTAAGAGTTTAGTCTTCAAACCAAGCTAATTCTCTAATTTTACATCTTATATGCGGTAAGATTAAAAAACTCATTACCACCTCAAGACAATCTGCACAAAATCAATTCAAAACACAGAGCTTACAGACTTACAGAGTTGTTCCTTTTTCACTTAATAAATAAAGTCTTGAGTTTTCCCTCATATACTTCAGTTTTCCTTCCATACAACTTCTACCTTGAATTCAAGACTTGTCATCATGTGAGGTTAAAATGTTTACTAGACATGTGAAGCAGAAAATAACGAAAGATGAAGTTTTACCTTTGAAGATGACTATTGGTTAGGGCTATCAGCAGCACCATCGCCTCTACTACCACTCTGTAATAAACAAAGAACCTTTGAATCGAAGGAGGGGGGAACGAAAGAGTGTTAGAATCGAAGTCTGTTTTGATAAAATACAAAGATGATGATGGCGATTTGTTGACTGTAACATGTACCTGTGAGCTCAAATTAGCTGAATCAATTGCAGATGGCCTTGTGCTTCCAGATAAAGAACCCTATACCTAAAAATTCGACTTATTTGGGGTTTTTAAATTGCATATTGCCGAGGTTACCCCTAAGCAGGAACCACCATTGTTAGAAGAAGTAGAAGATGACGAACTGGAAGAAGAAAAGTCGGTTGAGATCGAGAGTGTAACATCTAAAATTTCAAAACAAATAAAACTTTTCAAAATCACCCATTTTATTAACATCGTTGCAAAAAGGTTTTCAATACATTATTAACCAGAGTAATTTCCCAGGTTCAATTCATAAAACACCAACGCGAGGAACGGTACGATCACGCCTTTGCCTTGCCACAGACTCTTGAGAACCTGAAACATAAAACAACAACTGTAAGCCCGAAAGCATAGTGAGATACCCCCAGAATACCAACCACATATACGCCTTTCCAGGCCCTGACCTTCCGGTCCATGTGTCTCAGGGGACTTCCGTCCCTGCTGGGTAAACCTTCCGGTTCTACCCACGCCGACCTTCCGGTCCATCACACAACATAATCGCCTTCCGGCCCATAACATATTGCCTTCCGGCCCATAACATATCGCCTTCCGGCCCATAACATATCGCCTTCCGGCCCATAAGTAATAAATGCATATATAAAATAACAAACAATCATATAGCAGTTCATAGACGACAATCGATCAACAGATCACATATCATAGCATTACTCTAACAAGATACCGGTCTAGCCGGTCACTATCATAACATTACTCTATGAATCAGTCAAAATACTAAATGCATACATACGCCTTTCCAGGCCATGACCTTCCGGTCCACATAGTAATGCCTTCCGGCCCATAACATGTATTGCCTTCCGGCCCATAACATATAACAATTAACAACTACCCGGATTTCCATCCGATAAAAGGGTTGGCATTGGTGCCATAAACCCTAGCGATATAGTGAGGATAACTCACCTCGAAACTGCCGACTGAACAGATTGCTCAAGCTGCTCCGATCACTGATACGATCTCCACCTCTGGATAGTCACCAATGCACTGAACTCAAACAATAACAACAATTACCAAAATACCCTTGGAACCACTGGTCAATCCTTGGTCAAAGACAAGGTCAAAGTCAGCCCCTGACTGATCCTACTCGTCGAGTCAACTCTATGACTCGCCGAGTCCCCATACTCAGAACTTCACTTAACCCGCGACCTAACTCGCCGAGTCACCCCAAGACTCGCCGAGTTCAACGACTCTGAGTCCACTCGCCCTTGACTCACCGATTCCTTAAGATTCCTTTTCTACACGTCGAGTATCCCCTTTTTGCTCGACGAGTTCCTCCTGGAAGAATCGCGGGGCCACCCCGACTCAACTCGCTGAGTCTGACGAACAACTCGACGAGTCCTAGTTATTCTTCAAGCTACTCGCCGAGTCTGTTCATCAGACTCGTCGAGTCCATGCCATGCAGTCGATCAAACTGCTTCCTGAGGTAAGTATTGTCCCGAAATACACAAGCATGGGACCTTCTGGACCTCTAAGGTCCTAATACAGGGTTATAGTCGTTTGGGGGACTAGGGTAACACTTAATCTAATCACAAAGGGGTTCCATAAACCCTAATTCCATGACACATCAACATAGCAGAGCATAATTCGAATTCTTACCTGAATAATGTGCCCTCTGTGTCCCCAAATCCTCAGGACGTGACTCCCTTGCTGTTCCTTTAGCCAAGCCCTTCTCTTCCTTGCACCACAACCCTTCCAAGATCAACAATGGCCCTTAAACTTAGCTCCAGATGCACCCAATCGATTTAGGGTTCTTCTCAGAAGGCCAAAATGAACAATGACGGCCAATAAGTGCCTCTTATACGTCCCAAACCTGAACGGTTAGGGTTTTCGCCAAACAGCGCAGACTCGCTGAGTCCATATCTGGACTCGTCGAGTCCAGTCGCGAACCCGCGACCCGGTCTGCGATCCTACTCGGCGAGTCTAGGCTCCAACTCGCCGAGTCTCTTCTTAAAACACCCCCAAATCATAATTATATCGATATTTGAAATTCCGGGCTGTTACAACTCTCCCCCACTAGAACTAGACTTCGCCCTCGAAGTCTCACTCTGAAAATAGCTCCGGATGCTGCTCCCACGTCTCACGTTCCAGCTCACCGGTCACTTCCGGCCCATCCGGTGCTGCCAGCGAACTAATACTAGAGGTATCTCCTTATACCTCATAGTCTCGACCTTCCGATTTCTGATGACCACTGGTCTCTCAGTATAATTCAGGCCCGTATTCACCTGAATATCTTCTAATGGGACCACTGCCGACTCATCAGCTAAGCACTTCCTCAATTGCGACACATGGAAGGTGTCGTGGATCTGTCCCCACTCCGCTGGCAACTCCAATCGATAGGCTACCCGGCCTATCCTTGCAATCACCCGAAATGGCCCAATGTACCGGGGGCCCAACTTGCCCTTCTTCTTGAATCGAATCACTCCTCTCCAAAGAGAGGCCTTCGGGAGTACGAAGTCGCCGACCTGAAACTCAAGCTCGGATCGGTGGCTGTCTGCATAACTTTTCCTGTCGGCTCTGGGCGGTCAATAACCTCTGTCTCATCTGCTGAATCTGCTCTGTCGACTGAAGCCCGATCTCTGTACTGTCCATCGCTCTCTGTAACCGAGAATTACCCAAGATGCAACTCTGCTCTAAATCCCAACAATCACTCGACCAATAAGGGTTAGGAAACCATGAACCACCAGATCCCCGATCCAAAGCCCACTTTGTCCATCTCGGACCAACTGAGAGATCCATTCTCACTCTCAGAGCAACTCTCACAAGTCCTCCTCTTGCCATCACATACACCTACTGAACTAGTCCCAACACCCGCAGGTTGGAAGACCCGATACACTGATGATATCCTCGAACATCTCCCAAGATGAACCATTACATCCATCCTACACTCTGACCAGAATCACACGGAGAATTTAAGGTTCTCTCTCCCCCTGCATCCCTTCTGAGCCTCAACAGACATCTCCAACCCAGATGGGTTCCTACTTCGCTGCCGCGAACACGATGCTCAAAGCCATACTCGAAATACTCTAACCATAATTCTGCTCTGCAGCTTTCATTCTTGTGAACTTGCACTCCCCTTCGGAGTTACACACCTTTCCCTTTTCCTTCCAAGGGACCCTCTTGGCCATAATGCCACTCCAACCGGTGCCACGGTGCTTGCCCCAAGCGACACCACCCTTTTTGCGTAACCGCTATTCACATACTCTGGTTCTCATTGCAGGGGCTCTCAATCCCATGCACTCTCTCCACTCATCAAAATCACTGCCTCGGCTAAACAAGATCACTAACCCGGGGCCAGACCTTCTAATGCAATCACACTGCAACATACACAATCCGCAATCTCAGACGGATCCAGCAATACCAACAGAGTCTCCAGCATGACTGGACCGACTCTCATAACACATACTAGCCACTCGAGGCTATATCTCTGTGGGTCCGTACACCCAAACTCTACGAACCCTCAGGTTCTAACTCTGGGAACCTTCCGGTTCCAACTCTAGAATCATGCACAACATAAATCCCGTGGGATTAATGCAGTACAACCCATCACGTACATCAAGAATACAAATACTCTGATCGCATAACCCCGGTTACTTACTCAAGTTTGATCCCGGCCTTCCCTCAAGCCTCCACAATCAAATGCCCTAGGTCTGTATCCCACCCCGCACTCGACAATCGCTCTTGTCAGCCTATACTCTGAGCTAGTAAACACTGCCGAATCCCAACAGCTAAGCACCTTCATATACTCATCGATCTCCCGGAGAATTCTCCAATTCTCCCCCACTAAAGTACTGACTAACTGCCACCGATCGCCATTAACGACCTTTCAGAACAATCCTGCACAAAGAGAACATTTACACACTGACTGCTTCCCACCAGCATAAGCGACCCTCAGAAAAAACACATCTCCTCCCTGATCAATCTACTCAAAAGAATCTGGTCTTTCCATTATCCCCTCTACGACTGCAAATGCTACCCGACATTCAACCCAGTGCCGCATTTCCACTAACAATCCTCACGAACGATAACCAACGAAATTCCCAAACAATAACCCGTAACCAACCCACAACCTGCCAAAGGATGAATACCACATCGAAAACCGCACAAGACTACCGGCACCAAAACACCAAACTATAACCATACCAGACCATCAGGGAACAACGAATGCCAAAGCGAAAACTTGAAGTACCAATCCATAACCATGCCAAACCCGCGAAACAACGAATACCGCATCGAAATCCACACTACCAGCACAAACAATACGCCACAATCAACGCAAGCTAATCAAGACATCAAGAAAGCATCATACCCGCAGCTGCCTCCGGCACTGCTCCGTCTCCCTCTGTCGCAAGCAGATAAGTACGACCCTGAGCCCTTGGGGCTCCGCTCCATCTTGTCCTCCTCCTGAACTCCTCAAGGTGGCCGATGCTAGAGCCTGCACCGGTCCTGCAGAAAGCTGTGGACAGTTGACCCTCAAATGTTCACCCTGCCGACACTGATAACAAATCCTCAAATCCCAAATTGGCACTGACTTCCGACAATCCCGTGCACCGTGCCCCTCCTTTCCGCACTTGCGGCATGCACCACCGGACCAACAAGCTCCGGTGCCATCCCTCCCACACTTCCCACAAGTGTGGCCGCTCCAATCCCCCCCATTCTAACATCTACGGTCCTGGACCGCTTCGGCGCCGACTGCGACTGCATCGGGGCCTGCCTCAGCTCACGCAACTGTAACTCAACCTCTAACTCACACCACATAGCGGCCTCCTGCAACTCCAACAAGGTCTCACACCTCCGCGCAGACACGAACTGTCTGATATCCCTCTTGAGCATACTCAGATATCAGGACATCTAAGCCTGCTCCGAAGCGAACTTCAGGACAAAACATCGCTCTCTCAATAAACATCCTAGTGATCTCAGTCACCGACTCCAAATCCTGCTTCAGCTCAAGGAACTTCCGAGCCAATCTCTCCTTTTCATCGCGCGGAACATAGCGAGTACTGAACATCTCTCTGAATTGATCCCATAAAACTGCAGCCCTCTGCGCATCGGAAAATGACCTCGTAGTCAATCTCTATCAATCCTTCGCTCCTAGTCTCAACAGGTTCAGAGCACACCTCACCCTCTGACCAGCAGGGCATAAACTCGTGGAGAAATACCCCTCCACGTCTGATAACCATCTCATAGCAACAATCGGGTCCTGAACCCTATCGAATGTGGGAGGCTTCGTATAATAGAAGTCCCGATACTGAAAACCCCGACTAGCTCCTCCCCTCGCCGCTGCTACAGCCGTTGTAGCCGCCGCGGCAACCGTCTCTGCGAGAGCCGCATATCGCTCGTCGAAATACTCAAACATGGCGGTCTAGATCGACCCAAACAACTCCGGCAACTCAGCCCGGAACAATGCAGCAACCCCATCACGCAGGATCCCACGAATCCTCGCATCCCGCTCGCTCGTGCTCGTCCGATCGATAACCTTCGACGGCACTGATCCACCCGGAACTTGTTCTCCAGCTCCCGATCCTGATCCGGATCCGCTATCATCATGCCTCGAGATCTCCATAATGAAGACACCCTACCAATCTCAGACACTTCCTAAAATCCTGGGATCCAACTCTCGCAAACCTACCCTAGAGACCATGGTTTCCCTGATACGCGTATGGGTCCTGTGCTTTCAGTAGTACGGGCCCATACTACCTTCCACACCTACCCATATTTGTATGAAGTACTACCACAATACCCTAAGGAACATGCATAACAACTATCAACCCTCACCGCTAGAGGAACACTGAGAACATCCGATAAGGGACCCTAGGCTACAGGCATCACATATCAGGCAACATTATCATGAATTCCTGAAGATCCCTAGCCTAACTCTAGCATGCTGTTCTATCAAGCTCAAATAAACAAATATCATGTATGGTATCTTGGGGTTACTTACTGGCTCCGGCTGATCGTACCTCCGCGTCCTCCTTTTACTAACTTTGAAAACCATTTTAGTTTCTCATTTTAATTTTTCTTTTTAAAATCCTCCTCGATTTGAGACTGGAGTCACACGAATGTTTTCCCCAATTCACTCAAACCAAGGCTCTGATACCAACTTGTAACATCCAAAATTTCAAAACAAATAAAACTTTTCAAAATCACCCATTTTATTAACATCGTTGCTAAAAGGTTTTCAATACATTATTAAGCAGAGTAATTTCCCAGGTTCAATTCATAAAACACCAACGCGAGGAACGGTACGATCACGCCTTTGCCTTGCCACAGACTCTTGAGAACCTGAAACATAAAACCACAACTGTAAGCCCGAAAGCTTAGTGAGATACCCCCAGAATACCAACCACATATACGCCTTTCCAGGCCCTGACCTTCCGGTCCATGTGTCTCAGGGGACTTCCGTCCCTGCTGGGTAAACCTTCCGGTTCTACCCACGCCGACCTTCCGGTCCATCACACAACATAATCTCCTTCCGGCCCATAACATATTGCCTTCCGGCCCATAACATATCGCCTTCCGGCCCATAAGCAATAAATGCATATATAAAATAACAAACAATTATATAGCAGTTCATAGACGACAATCGATCAACAGATCACATATCATAGCATTACTCTAACAAGATACCGGTCTAGCCGGTCACTATCATAACATTACTCTATGAATCAGTCAAAATACTAAATGCATACATACGCCTTTCCAGGCCATGACCTTCCGGTCCACATAGTAATGCCTTCCGACCCATAACATGTATTGCCTTCCGGCCCATAACATATAACAATTAACAACTACCCGGATTTCCATCCGATAAAAGGGTTGGCATTGGTGCCATAAACCCTAGCGATATAGTGAGGATAACTCACCTCGAAACTGCCGACTGAACAGATTGCTCAAGCTGCTCCGATCACTGATACGATCTCCACCTCTGGATAGTCACCAATGCACTGAACTCAAACAATAACAACAATTACCAAAATACCCTTGGAACCACTGGTCAATCCTTGGTCAAAGACAAGGTCAAAGTCAACCCCTGACTGACCCTACTCGTCGAGTCAACTCTATGACTCGCCGAGTCCCCATACTCAGAACTTCACTTAACCCGCGACCTAACTCGCCGAGTCACCCCAAGACTTGCCGAGTTCAACGACTCTGAGTCCACTCGCCCTTGACTCACCGATTCCTTAAGATTCCTTTTCTACACGTCGAGTATCCCCTTTTTGCTCGACGAGTTCCTCCTGGAAGAATCGCGGGGCCACCCCGACTCAACTCGCCGAGTCTGACGAACAACTCGACGAGTCCCAGTTATTCTTCAAGCTACTCGCCGAGTCTGTTCATCAGACTCGTCGAGTCCATGCCATGCAGTCGATCAAACTGCTTCCTGAGGTAAGTATTGTCCCGAAATACACAAGCATGGGACCTTCTGGACCTCTAAGGTCCTAATACAGGGTTATAGTCGTTTGGGGGACTAGGGTAACACTTAATCTAATCACAAAGGGGTTCCATAAACCCTAATTCCATGACACATCAACATAGCAGAGCATAATTCGAATTCTTACCTGAATAATGTGCCCTCTGTGTCCCCAAATCCTCAGGACGTAACTCCCTTGCTGTTCCTTTAGCCAAGCCCTTCTCTTCCTTGCACCACAACCCTTCCAAGATCAACAATGGCCCTTAAACTTTGCTCCAGATGCACCCAATCGATTTAGGGTTCTTCTCAGAAGGCCAAAATGAACAATGACGGCCAATAAGTGCCTCTTATACGTCCCAAACCTGAACGGTTAGGGTTTTCGCCAAACAGCGCAGACTCGCTGAGTCCAGTCGCGAACCCGCGACCCGGTCTGCGATCCTACTCGGCGAGTCTAGGCTCCAACTCGCCGAGTCCCTTCTTAAAACACCCCCAAATCATAATTATATCGATATTTGAAATTCCGGGCTGTTACAGAGAGTATTGAAGTAGAAAAGAACGGGTCCCATTCCAATTTCGAAAGTGAACAAAACTGGAAAAGGAATCTGAAAAAATACCCGATGATCCAGAGTTGAAAGAAGTTGAAATGGAAGATTGATTGTTTGAATATGCTCAGTTATTCCAAACCCTCGCACGTACTGGGTTGAGAGAAAATGAGAGAAGCGGAAGCTTGAAAGAAATTAAAACCCTAGCACGTGCTAGAGAGAACGGAGGTGGCGATGGATTAGGGTTTACAAAGAGACGGGAGGTAGAGAATGAAGGGAGATCTAGAGGAGAGAGTATCAGAGAAGGGAGAGTGGATTGCAAGGATGAAAGATAGATAGAAGATAGGAAAAAAATGAGGCGGGTTTTCAAAATTTTGGGGATTTCGTTTCCCCCCTTGTCTACTGAAAGCGCGTTTCATTAAATATATAAAGCGACAGGTAGAGACGACATGCGTTTAAGATAAAGTGCCCTCTGTGTTTTTTTTCTTGAGACACTAAATTAAGGACACACAATAATGCGTGACGTAAATCCTTAAATTTTTTGGAGAGATAACACTATTTTAAGGGCACGTCCTTTTGCGTATCATTAATCAGTGCGTGTCGTAAAAAGCGCATCATTAAAGGTCTGTTTTCTAGTAGTGCGTTTATGTGTTTAATTAGTATTATAATTACTAATTGTATGTAAACATATGTCACCATATTTTAATAGGTGACTAAGTGTGTTCAAGTCTTCACTTGACACCGAGCACCCAACCGGCACCTCCACTCGATCCACTTACAACAGGTGAGTTCATACCCCTGAATTAACCTTTTAAATGTTTTTACATGCTTTTATGGGGGTGGGGGGGAATACAAGTTAAAACATGCTAGTTATCATATCAATCATATGTGATTAATAACCCACATGCACAAGGATTTATCACACTTTCAGCTGTTTTACCAAGTATAATACTATAGATAGTTTTTCCAAAACGCCTTTACTTGTTTAAATCCTCCCTCAAAATGTCTCTCGTGCTGTATGTTTTACCTCTAAACAAGTTACAATAGTGTTTTAAACAAAGGTTTTCTTTACTTATATTGTGTTATCAAATTACATTCAAAACGTGTTTATGAACGGTTTTCAAAGCTTGTTTTACATAAGGATATCAAGTCTTAAGTTAGGACCAAAAATAATCATCGCGACCCTCTTTGTTGTCTTCGTTGACGATGGACGTCAGTTCTACAGTTTGAGTTTTGTCCAGTCCTTTAGTAGCGAACACTTGATTAGGAGTAGTTTGTACTTTGGGAAAAATGGTCGTCTTCGCTTTCAATGTTTTTGGTTTATTTTGAGAAATACGTGCGAATTCAACCGAATTTTCAGAAATCAAATCTTTCACAGGTTTAGGTTCGTTTTTAACAAACTCTGAGTAATCAACCTCATCTTCTACTGAAATTTCGCTCATATCACAGTCCTCATCGAAATCATATGTGCTTTCAATATTTATCTTATTTTCTAAACTCAATTTGGCACTCATGAGTCAAATTTATGTATAGCTTCAGCCTTTATTTGCTTCTTATCGATTTAATCTAAAAGTTTTTATTAACATGTTTTTGTGGTATTTGGACTTAATGTATGATTCAATTCATTCCGGTCCAACCCTATATGCATCAGAAGTTTCTTCTGGCGAAACTATGGATTCGCATTTGTAACAGTCAGTGTCTATCTCGTCCTCCTTTAATTCAAGAAATTGTAAGATCATCTTATGAATTTTCTCACCAATTCCACAACCAAGGTGCAACTGAGTAATGTTAAAATAAAGCCTTTTAGCAATTAAATAGAAAATGTTACATTGTTTCAAAAGCATCAAATTGTCTTATTGCAAATAAATTAATTCATCCCTAGACTTAGACAACTCCGACTCGATTTTCTCAATCCACATTCTCCTCTCATCGCTTTTCGACGAAACCTTGCTGATTTGATCAGTTAGGTTAGATTTTATCAAACGAGTTCTTTTTAGACTATCGCTAATGTTTGAAAAAGCAAATTTTAGATCGTTTAATTCAGTTTTGTATCTAGACACAGGTATGTTGAGTGATTCGAGAATTAGGTTTACCTTGTTGATCAGTTGTTCACACTCATTGATTTGTTTGGGAACTGGTCTTGCAGTGAAACAACTAGCATTCCTTCTTTCACTCCCAGTAGCATTCTCCTGCGTCTGTGACCCATCATTCGTCACCATCAAACACCTTCCTGCAAACTGCGAACTCTCTTCTTTTGCAACGAATACCCTTCCATGTGTGGTCTTGCGAACCTCATCATCCTCTGAGTCTGTTGACCTGACTTTAACTCCTCAAAACTCATTTTCAGCAACATTTTCCTACACAATCAAAGCAGACATAGAGTTATCGGTAACCTTTTTCTTCTTGATCTCCTTTAACTTCCGCACGTAGTAGGCCTCGACATCTTCTCCTTCCTTCTCTTCTTTTAACCTTCTTAGCATGCATTCCTTGGCCAAATGATTTTTTCCATGAAAATAGTTGCAGTCATAGCCAGAATCACCCACAAGCTTTTTTTCCTTCTTTTCATCCTCTTTTTGAGAGGCGCTTTTTTTTCT
The DNA here is from genome assembly GCF_002870075.4 of Lactuca sativa. Classification (NCBI taxonomy): domain Eukaryota; kingdom Viridiplantae; phylum Streptophyta; class Magnoliopsida; order Asterales; family Asteraceae; genus Lactuca; species Lactuca sativa. Next base: position 88,089,925 of record NC_056630.2, on the reverse strand, counting down.
CTTCTTTCACCCTTTTGGAGTTGTAATTACCCTGCCGGTTTTGGTTCTTGTTTGATGGGAATTTCTTCCTTGAGAACCTCTTGGGATTTGAGACCATTAAAGAAAACTCCTCATTTGTAATATCACACTCAGAATGATCAAATTCAGACTCTTCCTCTACAACAGTCTTACCTTTTGTGACAAGAGATAGATCCCCCCATACCATAAACAACTTTCGCTTCTTTCGACACCTCGCTTTCATGTGCTTTAAGAATTCTAACAAGCTTTGATAAAGAATAGCTTTTAAACTGCTCATGCTCTTTGAGTGTAGAAACAACTGCCATCCACTCAGATCTAAGCCCGTTCACAAAAGTAACCTTTTGCTCGATCACCTCTCGTCCAATACCATGTTTCGTCATCTTGCTGAGAAGATAATTGTAGTGATTGAATGTCTGGCTCAGATTCTCTTCTGGCTTCTGCGCAAATGCACCAAACTCTAAAAGCATAAGTGTTTGTGTAGAATGCTCAAGATCTGCGTCAGTGGAGTAAAGTTCCTTGAGCCTTTCCCAGATAGCTTTCGCAGTATCACACGAGCTAACCAGACAGAAGGTATTGGCCTGTAAAGCGAATCTGATGATCCTCATCGCTTTGACATTGCTAATTAGTTTCTCTTTCATGTCCTGAGGAACATCCTTCACGTCAAGAAGCAGTTGGTTGTATTATTTCTGAGTTTTTATAGTTCTTTTGGTTTCAATATGAACGAACGGACCAGGAGTAATGGCTTCCCATATTAGATAGCCATTATCGTCTGAAACAATAACATAATCTTCAAAGTTAAGAGCCCAAACTTCATATTCATGAGGAAAAATAATTGGGATCCTTGTAGTTGAGCCAATATTGCTTGAGATATCCAAGGAGTTAATGCGAGAATCGTCGTGCTGCATGATGTTGATTTCTTTGATACATGTTATGAATCAGATCTGTAAACTAAAACAGAAAATAGGGTAATATAAAGATCATTGTAAGCCGTCATAAACACAATAAAGACAACTAAATCAGATCATATATTAATGGAAACCCTAATAAATCAACAAACAAAAGAGATGCGTATAGATTACATAGTCTCCTGCTCTGATACCAATTGTTAGGAATAAATCCTTAATGATCGATTAGATTATGAACAAGTAAAGCAATAACACAATGATGAATCAAAGATGTTGAATGTTTAACAGTCATGCCTCAGAATAACTCTATGAAGAATTGCTACTATAGAGGCGTGATTAGGGTTACAAAGTAAAAGCCAGAGTTAACTAAAATACGATGCATGCATGCATCTTAAAGACTCTAACCTTAGAATAAATAACGAGTGGCAGGCACAACTTGATAATACAAAAAGATTAAGCAAAAGGACCAATGACGCAACATCAAATATCCAACATTAATAACTGGTTTTGTGCTTATGTTTGATTTTTATTACCTAACGTGTTAATGTTTGATACTTTGATTTCTTAAATTCAAGTTAAGTGTAACTACTGACCAATAAATTACATGAACTTGATTAGCTAGTGATTTAGTGACCATTAAATTACAAAAGCTAGGATCGACCAAATCTTATAAAAGTAATAAAAGTAACAAATGTAGTATTGCTAGAGAACATAAATTGTGGCTATTATTGTGTTTGCTTAGATAAATCTTACATATTCCATCTATAATTAATAACTAATTCTATGTTTTGCTTATGTATAGCTATACAAGGTAGTTCGTGAATTAGTAAAAACATTAGTAATTTGGACTTGAATTCCTAATTGAATAATAAATGGTAACAAACTTTAATAATCCATAATCAGTAACTAACCATAGAGGAGAAGTGGATTCGAACTAAATGGAAGTGTTTTTAGAATATTGATTAAAACCATTGGCTAAGTGTTTAAGTTTGTCTGAACTTGAAAAATCAGATAAAAACCACTTTTTAACTTTTGCTTGTTTTTAGATTAATCTATTAATAGTTAGGTTATTAAATTAAATCCGTTCCTTAAGTTCAATACCCAACTTTTAGTGTTATACTATTCTCGAGAAGATACATTGCCTTAAGTCATAATAGTTAGCTAGTTGGTGGTTAAACTAGTGTAGGAAATTAAGCACATCAAGTTTTTTGCGTTGTTGCCATGGAACGACTATTTTAGTTTTAACTAAATTGTCTTAGTTTAATTGATCCTTTTTGTAGGGTTAAACTTGCAAATAGTTAATTTTTAGCATTAGATTTTTTTTTTCCTAATTACTGAACTCACGACGTGAGCTCTTAAAGCTTACGACATGATGTCAGCGATTTCCCGTTTTTTTTTGTTGTTTTTGCTTATTGTTTAGTTTATCTGCTTCACCACGAGGTGATAACATTACCACATCGTGGCAATCATCCTGTAAGAATTTTTAATTATTTTTTGTTCGTTTTTACGTTTTTATTTTTGTTTTGTTGCAGTAGTTTATGACCCATGGATCAAACACACCATTAACATCACCACTTGAAGATCACGAGTCAACTTTACATAAAAAGAAGCACAAGAACATAGGAAGATCAAGAAAAATTCGGAAGAAGAAATCCAAATCAAATTCTTTGAGAAACCACCTACCAAAAAGGAATCTGGTTACGAGCCCGAATTAGAAACCGAAGAAAGTAGTGAACCCGGAAGCGAACCAAAAAGCATCATGACAGACATTGCTAAAATTACGAGGCCTACAAGAAAACAATATGAGAGGAAAACAGTCTTGGACTTCTGCAACCCGCAATTCCTGGTACTGCTACCTTCGAGATAAAGGGACATATCCTTACCGTACTAAAGAACATTCCATTTTTCAGAAAAGACCATGAAGATGCATACAAGCACCTTGATGAAGTGAATGATATAGCCAACTATTTCAATATTCCTGATGTCCCTCGAGAGACTGTCTTGCTAAGAATGCTTCCAGTTTCCTTTAAGTAAGTAGCTAAAGATTGGTTGAAAGCACTTTCACCAACTTCAATCACCACTTGGGCATAGATACATGAAGAATTCCTCCAACAAATTTTCCCACCATCTAAAGTTTCTAAACTCAAGAAAGCCATAGAAAACTTTGAGCAGCAAGTGGGGGAGTCTTTGTACGAGGCTTCAGAGCGATACAAAGGGTAAATAAGAAATTGATCCTACAACGATCTAAACAAGCAACAAGAGGTCTCGATCTCCAACGATCGGGTAAACGTCACGATGAGGAAACTCCTTGATTCTCAAGAACCTTTAACTAAGAAAAATCCCATTGAAATTGAAGAGTTTTCAAAGCATTCACGAGAATATCACAGCCCTCGTAAGGATGGAACTAGGGGGATTGGTAACGGTTCATCGGAAGATATGGCAACGGTAATGGCAATGTTAAGTGACATGGATTGGAGACTGACCAAGATGGACCAACCAATACATGTGATAGGTGTGGGTTGTGAGAATTGTAATGGTTCACATTTGACGAAAGATTGACATTTAGATGAAAACGGGCATATGAAGGCCCAACTCTTCTACTCAAGTGGAGACCACTATCATAAAGACTAGCAGAAGCCAAAGAAGGGATGATTGCCTAATGATGGGTACGAGAATGCTAAGGAGGAGAAGTATAGGCCAAAGGCATGAGGGTTTTATCAAAAAGAAGAACCGACACCCAAAAAGAAAACAGATTTTGAAACAATGCTCGCCCGCTTTTCCGCCGCATCAAAAAAAAGTCATGATGAAGCTGATGCGGCGATGAGATATCAGCTAGCTCTAATAAGAGATCAGCAAGCTTTACATAGAAATCATCAATCAATAATACTGAAGTTCAACTAGGGCAATTAACTACATTGTTTAACAAGCGATTTCCTCTACAAATTACCGATAACAAACCACAAACCCATGTAATGTCCATCACTATTGAGGAAGACACTATTTCTAAGCTTTTAGAAGCCTTGGAAGATGAGACAAAGTAGCCCGAATCATAGCAAAAGCGAATGAAATTCGAAGATAAAATTATTAATGAATCACCATCATCACGACGTGAAGATTCAAACCTTACAATGTGGCCTAGGTCTAAATAGAAAAATTCTTCGTGTGCAGACATATGCTTTAGCCGACTCTGAAGCGAGTATAAATTTAATGCCATATTCATGTTATCAAAGGCTCAGCCTTCTAGAATTGAAGGCTACTAGAATGACGATTCATACGACCAATCATTCAGTGACTCATCCTCGAGGTATAGTTGAGGACATTTTGGTAAAAATTGGGAATTTTATTTTTCCAATAGATTTTGTAGTACTAGACATGAAGGAGGATAAAGATGTTCCAATTATCCTTGGACCCCCATTACTTAATACCGCACGAGCCTTGGTGGATATTTGCTAGTCAAAGCTTACTTTACGAGTAGGGGAATGATTAAATGACATTTGGAGTTGAAGATGGATTCAAGAGAGAATATGGTCAAAACGAAGTATTATTTATGGATAAAGAAAACAAGCTTGAGCAGTTAGAGAAATTGATGGAAGAAGAAATTCAAATAATAGAACAAAGTTAAGCGTACTAAGCCTATAGCATCAATTTCGGTGGTTTTTGAGGTCTTTGCTTATAAAACTCCAAAGTCCCTAGTTAGTGAGGAAAGTGAAGAAATTTTGGTGTCAAGTGATGAAGAAGAAGAAGTTACCCAAGAGTTGAGACAACCAACTTTGCACAAGGTGGATTTCGAAGCTATGGAGCTACAAAAAGAAGAAGGGAAACCTGAACTTGTTGTGGAAAATAAGGGGGTGAAACGGAAGCTTGAGGAAGATGATTCTAAAGTGAAAAAGGAAAATTCTAAAAAACCGTATCTTAGAAGAGTGCAAGCATACAAGAAAAGGTGTAGAGAACAATAGGTTCAAGTGGAGATCCCGATCTCAACCGATACAACGTAGGATGGCATGGAGTCCGGGTCATGACTCCAAAAAAATGAAGCGCTTCTCGAGAGGCAACCCGAGCTCGGTTTTCATTTTTATTTTCATTCTTCTTTTAGTTTTTGTGTTTTTCATTTTTGCATATTTAGTTAAGGTTTAGGATTGATCATAATCATAGCCATCTTAATTTTTAGAAAAATGTAAAAATCGAGCGTGGGGTCTTTATCGTAAACGGAAAATATTTTTTTATGAATAACATTTTTTCAATAATCATCTTTTGACTTCCCGAATAATAAGATTATTTAAACTATCCACAGTTGATCATACTTTGGAAATAGGTATTGAGGCAAGATTGGCATGAATCTGACTGTAGACTGTCTAGGTGTTTTAGACATAACACAAGTTTGTTGCAGTGTTCATGAGTACTCCTATAATAAGACTTGAGTATTGGATTAAACCCACGCTCATCTGAATCACTTCATGGATTTCATCATGAGTGATTGTGAAACGATAATATCTTATATTCTTCAAACGGAGACATATAGTTGCAGTTTACAAGTCGGTTGCACATTGATGATATGTAAACATACCAGTAACTTGGTGTTATAAAACATATCAATGTGTGTGATTTGATGAGTAAATAAAGCAAGCATATGCGTTGAAGTTTACCGGTTCCTTTTACCCTAAGAGGGATAAAAGCGATATATGTGCGCCCCTCAATGATTTAGTAATGACAAACCCTAAGCGATTGGCCAAGCCTGGACTGATTTGATTTGTTCAATTAGTCAGTCATCATAAATCGAAAATCAGGAAACAACACATGAATAGAGAGAATGATTCTAATCCATGTCTGAGTTCATACGATATCTAGACTGGAGGAATATATGATCCCATATCTAATCAACACGTCAAGGTTCGATAGCGGCTTTTAAGAGCTACGATTGCTAGTCGGGTTTTGGACTCGTACCTGCATTTATAGTTATTAGACTTATCCAAGTAGGAGACTGTTGGATTAGGTGTCTAATCCCATAACTATAATTGGTATGTACTCGACCCGAGAGTAGCATGGTCCATTTCGGGTTGTATTCACCAGAGAAATTTGATAGGATGGATATTTGAGAAAAAGGTTATTTGTGATTTATTAATATGTTATAAGTATAATATATTAACTGAGAAATCATATTATTTAATTAGTATTTGTCAACAATTAATTTGCAATTAATTTAGTGATCAAAAGAGACTAATTTAATTAATGGGAACTGATTAAGTAAATTGGTGATACTTATAGTTTGGGCTAATGATCCATATTGATTATGTGGACTAAATCTTTATGGAGTCCTTGAAGATTTAGTCCAAAGGGATTATCATATGGATTATTGGATTAAAGGCCCAAGGAAATGGATTAGGGTTTAAAAGATTAAACTCTAGGGATTCCACACTATAGGAGAAACCCCTTAGCTCCAAAATTGGTACCCAAGAGTTCCAAGTAGAACCCTAGCCGATTTTGGTGTGTCCATGACCTCTCTGTCATTATCATTCTTTTTTTCATGGTCTCTTGTGAACCATTTGAGGCATCACACTTGAGGTGCTAAGCTCTTGAAAGGCCAAATTCAACAAGCTACAATAAGAGGTAATATGCATATGCTAACCAGTTTTTATGGGTCATATATATATATATATATATATATATATATATATATATATATATATATTGTACGCAAGTTGTAGGCTTCATGCTTTGGATAATTTTATTGCATGTATAACTAGATAAAACTTAGATCCAAAGCATTAGGGTTGTATGTGCACCATAGGGGTATTAGAGTACATAAAACCCAACATTAACCACCTTAGGACCATCATAGCACCACCGTGTCACCGCCAACCAATGGGACCTGATGTGAACCTCTAATTCCGGCCATGTTTTGTGCCATTAAGTGCATAATGAGGTTGTTGGTGTTGTAATATTCTTGGATAGAGTTCATTGCAAATATCCTTCTTTCTTTCTTTGGATTTGCTCATGGTGTGAAGGTTTTGACTACCTTAGGACCGCCTTGACTCTACTATTTCACCACTCCATGGTGGATCAATGATGCTGTGTTTTTTTAGATTAATATGTTGTGGGTTAAGAAGTTAATGGGTGTGGTTTGAAAACGAAACTCATAAATCTCTTCTTATGACCTTAATGTGAAGGAGAGTAATGTTTTGAGTCAGTTTGTCCAAACTCTTAATCCATTGAGTCATCTATTGTTTGGTATTGAAAATAGTTGTCTTAGTACAACATTTAACTAGTTTGATTGTTTTGGGACTTAACCATTAAGGACTTAATGAGTTAAGAGAAATGTAAGCTCAAACTGAAGTGTTTTGAAAATTCTAAAATTATCTTCGATCTTAAAAAAATCATATAAAATTATTGGGTGATCCAAATTTTGCAAGAAATACATCCCTGGAAAGGTATGGATGTCTAGATTCGCCCATATCAATGGCTTAACCTGACTTTAAATTTAATTATACAGTTTTTACTTTGAATGCACGTTTGTCTAGAAATTTCACAGATCATTTGGGTCTTTTTGTAAAAAAAATCATAACTAAATCTAGGGGGCTCTATTTTTAATGAGGTTTTTCTCTATATTATGATAATTGTGTTTAGTTTCTATATAAATTACTCTTGGTCTGATTCTATTCCTATGTTCAATGAATTGGAATTTCTTATAGATTGGTCCAGAAAAATATTGTTTTCATTGGTCATTTTGTAAAATGAAAAAATAAATCTATAAAAATCTAAATTGCATGAATCCAAGGGCTGAGTGTATGTGATAGGGTGTCTATCTTTTCATATATTTTTTTCAATGGAATCATTCTCATCCCTTATTGGGTGTTGTTGATCATTTTCTCATTGTATGTATAACGGAATATGTGTATATTGGGAAATCACTAAGCCTTATGCTTACAGTTGTGGATTAAACATTTTGCAGGTTGTTCGTGAGAAGATCCCGGCGAGACTGTACACACGCATCAGTGATGTTCATTTCCGCGGTTTTGTATATTTAACTTTGATAATGTATGGTTTAACTCAAAAGGATATTTCTAAATAATCTTTGACATAATGCTTTCAACTGGCTAATCTATTTAATATATCAAAATTCTCTTTAAAATTCTTGGGACATTACAATGTAGACATTATGATTGTTGAGGAATCTAGACTACATTATGTAACAACCCGTTGTTTCGAGTCAATAAAAGTCTAGACTAAAACCATGTACAAGTAAATTCACAACCTAACATGATGCAAGAAGAATTTGAATGCTAAGAATACTTGTATACATAATTTTATATGATAACACAAAGGTTAAATTGAAACCCATGTTGATTTAAGTTGTTATAAGTCAACAAAACTCACACTAGTTCAAAACAAATATTAATACTTAACTTAAAATCATAATATACTTTGGGTATATATAGATTTCGGTCTAGGATTAGGCATGGCCGAAAACACTTACTTCTGAAAAATCCAAGACCGAAATCACCTCCTTAAAGTAAAGTCTAGACTGAAAACACTTTGCTATTGGACTCCTTGGCCGAAAACCCATTACCACTTGACTCCATGGCCGAAAACCCTTTACTCTTTGACTTTAGTACCAAAAACACTTCTTTTATGGACGTGTATTGTAACACCGTAAAAATTAAAACAATTTTTCACATTTCAAAAACACATTTTAAATAAAACCATTCATTCATAAAATGTCATAACATCATGTTTTTATTTCACAAATGTCTCCCAAGATCAAAATACATCCAATCCCATGTGTGTGTACGAATCAAGTCGGCGCCTTCCCACGGTCATCATTGGTACCTGAAATACATAACACTGAACACTGTAAGCATAAGCTTAGTGAGTTCCCCAAAATACCACACTAATCACATAATAGCCACTCGAGGCTGTAACTCTGTTGACCCTCTGGTCAATGTGTCTCAGTGGGGCCCTCCAGCCCCAACTCTCTCTGCGCCCACTGGCCCTAACTCTAGGGACCCGAAAGTCCCAACTCTGTAACTCTGAATCATGCATATCACATATCACAACAAATCACATCACATAATAACATGCAATCAGACTGGCATATAGCTCTATAATACTATGTCTCTTAACTCTAAAAGTATAGTGAGAAGACTCACCTCGGGTATCTCGGTAAATCTCTGACTCGGTAAACGCTGGCCTAGCCTCCGCCTAATCATATGAAAATAACACTTTATTTAATATAACTCTAAAAGGCTAGACTTTGTTCTCTTATGACACTCTCAGAAGGGTAAAACACCATTTTACCCCTCCCATAGCTCAAAGGCCCTACAATAGACCATACCCTAAAAGTCAACCAAAAGTCAACTCTCCGGGTTACGCTGTGCGTACCAGATGTGTATGCTGAGCGTACCCGGCTGCACCTCAGAATCGGGGAGCGCCACCCAGTACGCGGCGCGTACTAGGAATTACACCCGGTGTACTCCCCTGCATCATCCCTTTAGCTCTTGAGGTCTTAAACAGTTAAGACCTACGTCCATATTTTAGATCTGACCCCTTCTAAGCCCCTTAATCCATAAAGTTGATGACTTTAAGCCTTTGCATGGCTGAACAAGTCACCAACTCTCACAATGATCCAACCTTCATCTCTAGAAGGCTAAATACACATGCATGACTTCAAACTAACATCCAAGATGGAAACTTTATGGCTCTAAATCACCAATAACACTGAAAGGGGACAGATCTCGGACCATGGAGCACTTTACACTCATAAAGTCTCCACCTTTGGGGTTTTTGGCCCTAAAAAGGGCACATACAACAACAAACAAAAGAAGAGGAAAGTTTTGAACTTTATACCTCCAAGTGTAGCCCTTTCCTCTGTAGATCTCAGATCGAAAATGGCACCTCAAGCTTTAGCTTCCAATAACTCCCTTCCTTCTTCTTCACCAAGGTACTAAAGCACCAAGAAGCTCAAATCAACACTCACACACACTAAGGACGATGGGGCTCTCTTTTAGGGTTTCACTCACTGATATGGAGGCTAAGGAATGAGCCATAACACCCTTTAAATAGTGCACAAGGAGGATTAGGGTTTTTGCACCTGGGCCGGGTACGCCCGGCGTAACTCTAGGTACGCCCAGCGTACCTTGGCGACACCACGTCCAAATTAAGCGCATGAGTACGCGCAGCGTACCCCTATGGTACGCCCAGCGTACTCACTTGCTACAAACCCTCCACTCAAGGACTAAACATGCCCATTCAACAAAGAACAAGGATGAAACAAATGTACCTGAATCTCGGGGGTTACATGTATGACCAAAAACATAAAGGTTTAAGGACCATTAAGGCCGAAAACCTCTCTTATATATATGTTATCAACCGTGAACCCAATTCATTTCTTAATTTCCCAACTGTAAACACCCTCATTTTGCTCTCAAAAGTCATACTTAATCTTCATATCTTCAAGAGTTTTCTACCCAGATCATCATAAATTCACCTAGAACACCAAGAACAATCCTCAAATATTCAAGTTTTCCTAAAGAACACAACGAATACCACCAAACCTTCATATCCCACCGACATCCCCCCGCCCCAAGCTCACCGAAAACTCCCCATGCACACCGAGAACGCCTAGAAATATTCCAAATAATTCCTAAGGCTAATTGTAAGTATTTCTTACATAATTAAAGTGTTGTTTAACACTTTAATTATTATTTAAATTACTATTTAATTTATTATTTAAATTAATATCTTACTAATTTAAATACGACGTTGGATATAATTATTTTTAGGACACTGCTATCTTCACGTATGCTAACCCGAGGATCACCATTATCAATTCATATCCTAGCGAGTACACGCATTCGAGGTGAGTTCATACCACTACGTTTTCATTATTTTTCCATGTTTTTAAGGGGGAATAAAAGTACAACACAATTAATTTTTGTGTTAGCATTCAAATGATTTCAATGTTTTCCAGTTATTTTAGACTGTTTCAGGTCCTTCTAAATTATTTCGACTGTCTCAACTATTGTTTTTACCAAAACACACACACACACACACACACACACACACACACACACACATATATATATATATATATATATATATATATATATATATATATATATATATGTGAGATGTAACACGCTTAGGACTAGTGTTTTTGCCTTAACACATATTCCTTGTCAAGTTGTGGGCTTAGGGAAAATTGACTTGTCTGACTGTCTTTTTAATTTCAATTATATATACTATCTATCTTTCTCCCTCTCTCTCTCTCTCTCTCTCTATATATATATATATATATATATATATATATATATATATATATATATGACTACAAACCTTTAAACCTTTGTAACATCTTGAGCAATGGAGAATTTTTAGAATATTTACATTACAAATGGAACACACTTGTAACAATAATAGGTATAGTTTGTGGAGCATCCTAACTATTCTACTAATTCATTAAACGATACTAGAACATATACATCATTATTACTAAATACAGAGATACAATACAAACGAACATATATACTATAATTGGTATAGTTTACGGAACATAAGTACAATGTTACTAAGTACAGGTTTTATTACAGTAAAAAACATATAAACTATATTAGGTATAGTATATGGAACATATAAATATTTAGTCATTACAAAGGATTTTCAATTATTCTATACGTAACCGTCAATATAGCTTTATGAGACACACTTCAAGTACTTACCTAAGTACCAACCAAGCCCTGAAATTATAACCAAAGTCTCCTGGAGGGAGAGCATGAGTTTGTGTATAGATCTATAGGGGACTGAAAATCCCACACCTTAACGGTTAGCTACCATTAGGCCAACAGGCCTAGGGTGACAAATGTCATATCGTTTCTGACGCCTGAAGAACGTCGTTTCAGGCCATACTAGGTCATCAAGTATGGTTATAATAACTCACAATTTGGTATTGAACAATATGATTAGTGTATGAATAAGTGAACAACTTCACAAAATTTTATTAATAATGAAACTACAATACAGTATTTTACAACATAGTTGGTGAATCCAGGTACTTACAATTATAGAGTTTCTATACAAGTACAAATACAGTATACTATTTCGGTACAGAGAAAACATACTTTTCATAGTTTCATGTGATATAAAACTATATTATACTATCTCAGGGTATAATAACTTTACATAGAAAATATACGATTTTCTTGGAAAACCTACTTACATTTTCAAGGAACAAATAACATATTTCAATTTCAAACATACTTATGAACTCACCAACTTAAATGTTGATACACTTTCAAAATCACTTGTATTCTCAGGGAATCAGTAGACAGGTACACCCACAGGGGTTAAGAAGAAGAAGCTTTGTAGAGTCACGTCTTTTATACTTTTGGTATACATTTTTGATGTTATACAAACTATTTATTGAACATATGAAAAACTATACCTTATCAATGCAATGGTTGTGTTTGCTTTGATTACTATTATACAATTGTTGTGATACTATACATAAAGTCCACCACCCCCGAACGTTTCTGCCATTTCGGTTTGGGGGTGTAACAGATTGCTACCAGAGCATTATTTATAGTGAACTAAGTATAACAAACCATACAAAATATACAACTATAAACACAATGGGGTCGAAGTGCTCTGACTAAAAGTATACTATTAAAATCTAAGTATTTTATAAGAAGTATACTAGCATACATACATACCAGAAACAGTATCACGGTAAGAACTACACAAAAGTATTTAGATGTTGGACACTGCAGTTAAACCTAGACAGTTATGTACTCATATATGGGATAAATATAGCCTGATCAACTATATTTATGTGAGATATGACCAACATGTGTTTGGGAGTGATAGTGTGTTGCAACAAGTCTAAAACGTACCAACTCTATATAAAAAGGAATACTAGAACCAAACATAAAGTTTAAAATACTATAGGAGTATTTTGTGATCCTACAACACTAGAACCAGAACATTTAGGCCTCGATAGTTAGATATACTAATAGTCGATAACGGCTTTCTTACAAGACTCGAACACAAGAAAAAAAATAACCCTTGCTGCTAGGTCTATAATTACTAAGTGTATACGTAAGAGTTATATATAATTAAGATTTTATAGACTTAGAATTTGTGATTTAGCTTTACTTCATGTTCCTTGTTTGGTTGTGGACTTAGAGTAGAGTCACTTATTTGAAGGTCTATTCAGCCTTGGTAATATGTAATTTGTATACACTAGGTGATTATAAGGGGACCCAGTGTGAGCCGCGCTATACAAATTTTTTACAAGTGTTGCTATAAATGAAGTTGGCGATTGTTTACTTATATTAGTAGACTTCCACTGTAAATCGCTTAGTATAACACTATAACAGTCAGGATATGATATATCTTGTTCATTATCACCTGACTCGTGACCTCTATAAAGGACTTATTATCACTTCCTCTTTAATCATTATAGAGAAAGATGCCTTCGAAGAAGTCCAACAGGAAGAAAAACAACCTTCCGACGAATCCACCATCGCCACCACCTCCACAGTATGACTGTTGTTTTCCAAGCAGTAGTAATTGTCTCTGTGGCAGCCGCCATAACGCAGATCAATGCAAGTGGCACTAGCGGGGCGGGTAGTGGTGCAAACCCTTCTAACCACAGAGATAGTCATCGACACCTAAAGGAGTGTTCATACAAAGACTTCACGAAAGCTAAACCCAAATCCTTTGATGGCCCTGGAAGTGTCATTGCTTTAACATGCTGGTTCGAGAAGACCGAATCAATATTCAAAATCTACTCATGTCTTGAATCTAGCAAAGCAAAATTTGCAGCCTGCACTTTCATAGACAAAGCCCTCTCTTGGTGGAACAGCCAATTCAAGTCATTGACTCCCCCAATAGCCAATGCCATGAGCTGGGATGACTTAAAGTAACTAATCCTAGAAGAATACTGTCCGAGGGGCGAGGTGCAAAAGTTATAGCAGGATCTCTGGGGTCTGACGATGAAGGACTCTGATATTGCTGCATACACAACCAAATTCAGTGACCTCGCTATTCTGTGTTCCAGGACGGTCGCCCCGGAAAGTAAGAAATTGGAAAGGTACATCTGGGGACTCTCTCCTCAAATCCAAGGGAACGTAATAGCTACAAATCCACTCCATTTTGACAGCGCTAAGCGTCTGGCACAGACCCTCGTAGATCATGGAGTTTGTCAAGGCTTCATGACAGCTGTCCCTGAGCAACCCAAGGAAAGTGGTAACAAGAAGAAATTATGGAACAAAAGAAAGGGGAAATCGTCACAGGAGCCCTCAAAGAAACAGCAAACTGTGGCAGTCCATGCTGCTTCTATTCCTGCTGTTACTCATGTTGCTCCAGCACCTCCTAGCCGATATGTTGGAAATCTTCCACTGTTTAACAAATGCAACTACCATCACACGGGAGTTTGTAGAGAAATGTATTGCAAGAACTGCAACAGAAAGGGGCACACCTCCCATTTCTGTAAGACACCAGCACCACCAACCAACCAAGCCTCTAGCGGAGGGGTCATCCAAGCTTGCTATGGGTCTAGTAAAATAGGGCACTACAAGAGGGATTTCCCAAAAGCAAGGAATGTTGGCAATACATGAAGAGTGCTAGCAAAGGGTCGGGAAAAGGCAGTAGTGGATCCCATAGTAGTCACGGGTACGTTCCTTCTCGATAACGCTTATGCATACATACTCTTTGATAGTGGTGCGGAGAGGAGTTTCGTCAGCCATAAATTTAAACACCTACTTAAACACAAATCGGAATCACTAAACGAAATATTCACTATCGAGATGGCTAACGGGAAGAAAGAAAGCACTAACGACATAGTCATAGGTTGTACCATCACTCTAAACGACTATTCTTTCCCAATCGACCTTATGTCGGTCTCCATAAAAAGCTTCGACATCATCATCGGCATGGACTGGTTAAGTCCTCACCGTCCTGATATTCTATGCTACAAAAAATCCATTCACCTCAATCTGCCAAGTGGAGAAACCCTCGTTATCTACGGCGACAAACCCAGTATGAACGTTCGCATCATCTCTTGCATCAAAGCCCAAAAATACTTGCACAAAGAGTGTCACACATTATTAGCTCATGTAGTCAATGAAAAACAAGAAGTAAAAGACCTCGAGAGCATTCCCAGACTTTGTAATTTTCCTAACATCTTCCCCAAAGATCTTCCAGGAGTTCCTCCTGAATGCCAAGTCGAGTTCCAAATCGACTTGATTCCTGGAGCTACCCCCATAGCCAAATCCCCGTATCGCCTAGCACCAGTAAAGATGCAAGAATTATCCAGCCAATTAAACGAAATGCTCGGTAAGGGATTCATCAGAGTGAGCTCTTCACCATGGGGAGCACCGATCCTGTTTGTGAAAAAGAAAGATGGATTGTTCTGCTTGTGCATAGATTACCGCGAACTAAACAAGCTTACCATTAAGAACCGATACCCTTTTCCGTGAATAGACGACCTCTTCGATGAACTCCAAGGATCCAGCTACTTTTCAAAGATCGACCTACGATCAGGGTATCGCCAATTATGAGTCCATGAGAATGATGTTCCCAAAACAGCATTTCGAACTCGTTATGGTTACTACGAGTTTGTAGTAATTCCCTTCGGCCTTACAAATGCACCCACAGTATTCATGGATTTAATGAATCGGGTATGTTGTCCCTTCCAGGAAAAATTCGTGATAATGTTCATAGATGATATACTACACTACTCATGAAGTAAGGAAGATCATAGCCAGCACCTGAGACAAGTCTTAGAAACATTAAGGGCGGAAAAGCTTTATGCGAAATTCTCAAAGTGCGAGTTTTGGATTAGGAAGGTAAATTTCCTTAGTCACGTGGTCAGCAAAGAAGGAATACACGTGGACCCTTCAAAATAAAGGCAATTGAGAACTGGTCCGCACCAAGAATGCCAACAGAGATCCGGCAAATTTTAGGACTTGTTGGCTATTACCGCAGATTCATACAAAACTTCTCCGTAATCGCTAAACTGCTTACCGCCCTAATTCAGAAGGGTGTAACTTTTAGCTGGCAAGAGAAACAAGATGTTGCGTTCCAAACGCTGAAGCAGGTTATTTCCTATGCCTCGACACAGCTAAAGGCACATGAGATCAACTACACCACTCATGATCTTGAGTTGGGAGCAGTAGTGTTTCCTCTGAAGATCTGGAGATACTACCTTTACGGCACCAAGTGCACCATCTTCACCGACCATAAAAGCCTTCAGAACATACTCAACCAAAAATAGCTTAACATGAGACAAAGACGATGGGTAGAACTTCTTAATGACTACGAATGCAAAATCCGTTATCATCCTGGCAAAGACAATGTACTAGCAGATGCTCTTAGTCGAAAGGAGTACTCAGGTCGTAGAGTGAAATCACTAACCATGACAATCCATTCTCATCAATCCACACAAATCAAAGAGGCTCATCTAGAAGCATTAAATCTGGATAATGTGGTAGATGAAGCCTTAAGAGAAATGGAGAAGAACTTAGAAATCAAGGGTGACGGAATTTGTTATTTCATGAATCAGATTTGGACACCGAAGTTTGGTGGCTATAGAGATTTTGTCATGAATGAAGCCCATGAAACTTGATATTCCATTCATCCAGGTTCAGATAAGATGTATCTGGATCTCAAGAAACTCTATTGGTGGCCAAACATTAAAGCCGATATTACTACCTATATGGGCAAGTGCCTAACTTGCGCCAAAGTCAAGGTAGAATACTAGAAGCCCTCAGTTCTACTGAAACAGCCATAGATACCTGAGTGGAAGTGGGAGCGGATTACAATGGATTTCATAACCAAGTTGCCCAAGACCCCGGGTGGTCATGACACCATTTGGGTAATCGTCGACAAATTAACCAAGTCCGCACACTTCCTACCAATAAAGGAAGCAAACAAGATGGAGAAATTGGCCAGAACTTGCATCAGAGAGATAGTACGACTACATGGTATGCTAATACCTATTATTTCCGATAGATATAATAGATTCACCTCGCGGTTCTGCCAGTCACTTCAGAAACCTCTGGGAACTAGGTTGGATATGAGTAAAGCCTACCATCCACAAACCGACGGGCAGAATGAGAGAACTATTCAAACCTTAGAAGACATGATGAGAGCCTATGTGATCGACTTTGGTAAAGCATGGGATAACCATTTGCCACTAGTCGACCTCTTATAACAATAGCTATCACACTAGCATCAACATTGCCCATTCGAAGCCCTCTATGGTCGTAAGTGCATATCCTCTCAGTGCTAGGTAGAAGTGGGTGACATGCAACTAGCTAAAGGCCAAGCTCCTGATAGCACTCTCACTGGCCCAAAAATCATTCGAGAAACCCAGAAAAGATCATCCAAATCCGAGAATGACTAAAAGCCTCTAGAGACAGACAAAAGAGCTACGCATACAAGAGACCAAAACCTTTGGAATTCCAGGTTGGTGATCGCGTTCTATTGAAGCTGTCACCCTCGAAGGGCATGATACACTTTGGATAGCATGGAAAACTAAACCCAAGGTACATTGGATCCTTTGAGATTCTTGCTTGAATCGGCCCAGCAGCTTACAAACTCTGTCTGCCACATGAACTTAATAACGTACACCATGTCTTCCACGCGTCAAATCTAAAGAAGTGTCTATCCGACGAGACTCTTATAATTCCACTTGATGAAATTGAGATAAACGAGAGTCATAACTTTGTGAAAGAACCAGTAGAAATCATGGATAGGGAAATCAAACGAATGAAATAAAGTCGCATACCAATAGTGAAGGTTCGCTGGAATGCCAAGCGGGGACCTGAATTCACTTGAAATAGAGAAGAGCATATGCAACAAAAGTACCTGCATCTTTTCCCAAGTCCATGAGTGCTCTCTATAGAAAGAGTTTCAAGACGAAATTCCCTCCAACGGGGGGATAATGTAACAACACATTGTTTCTAGTCAATAAAAGTCTATACTACAACCACATACAAGTAAATTCACAACCTAACATGATGCAAGTAGAATTTGAATGCCAAGAATACTTGTATATATAAGTTTATATGATAACACAAGGGTTAAATTAAAACCCATATTGATTTAATTTGTTATAAGTCAACAAAACTTACACTAGTTCAAAACAAAGAATAATAATTAACTTAAAATCATAATATACTTTGTGTATATATAGATTTCGGTCTAGGATTAGGCATGTCCGAAAACACCTACTTTTGAAACGCCCAAGACCAAAATCACCTCCTTAAAGTAAAGTCTACACCAAAAACACTTTGCTATTGGACTCCATAGCTGAAAACCCTTTACCATTTGACTCCATGGCCGAAACCCTTTACTCTTTGACTTTAGGACCGAAAACACTTCCTTTATGGAAGTGTATGACTGAAAACATCAAAGGTTTAAGGCCCATTAACACCGAAAACCTTTCCTATATATATGTTTTCAACCGTGAACCCAATTCATTTCTCAATTTCCCAACCATAAACACCATCATTTTACTCTCAAAAGTCATACAGAATCTTCATATCTTCAAGAGCTTTCTACCCATATCATCTAATTTCACCTAGAACACCAAGAACACCAAGAAAAATCTTAAAATCCTCCAGTTTTCCTCAAGAACACCAAGAACACCACCAAACCTTCATATCCCACCGAATCCCCCCCCCCCCAAGCTCACCGAAAACTCCCCATGCACACCTAAAATTACCAGCGATATTTCAAATAATTCCTAAGGCTAATTGTAAGTATTTCTTATATAATCAAAGTGTTGTTTAACACTTTAATTATTATTTAAATCACGATTTAATTTATTATTTAAATTAAAATCTTATTAATTTAAAAACGGTGTCAGATATAATTATTTTTAGGACACGACTATATTCATGTACGCTAACCCGTGGATCACCGCTATCACTTTGTATCCTAGCGAGAACACGCATTCGAGGTGAGTCCATACCCCTACATTTTCACTATTTTTCCATGTTTTTAGGGAGGGATACAAGTAAAACACAATTAATTTTTGTGTTAACATTCAAATGATTTCAATTTTTTCCAATTATTTTAGACTGTTTCAAGTCATTCTCAATTATTTCGAGTGTCTCAACTATTTTTTTACCAAAACACACAGACACATACAAAGATAAATAAATATATATATATATATATATATATATATATATATATATATATATATATATATATATATGAGATTCAACAGGCTTAGGACTAGTGTTTTTTCCTTAACTCTTGTTCCTTGTCTGGTTGTGGGCTTAGGGAAAATGCACTTGTCTGAATGACTTTTTAATTTCAGTTATATATATATATATATATATATATATATATATATATATATATATATATATATATATGTGTGTGTGTGTGTGTGTGTGTGTGTGTACGACTACAAACCTTTAAACCTTTGTAACATGCTGAGCAAAGGAGAATTTTTAGAATATTTACATTACAAATGGAACACACTTATAACTATAACAGGTATAGTTTATGGAGCATCCTTACTATTCTACTAATTCATGAAACGATACAATAACATACTTATAAACTATAATAGGTATAGTTTATGGAACACTTATATCATTATTACTAAATATAGAGATACAATACAAAAGAACATATAAACTATAATTGGTATAGTTTTTGGAGCATAAGTACTATATTACTAAGTATAGGTTTTATTACAGTAACAAACATATAAACTATATTACGTACAGTTTCTGGAACATATAAACAGTTATTCATTACAAAGGATCTTCAATTATTCTACACATAACCGTCTGTATAGCTTTGTGAGACACACTTCAAGTACTTACCTAAGTACCAACCAAGATCTGAAATTGTAACCAGATTCTCCTGGAAGAAGAGCATGAATTTGTATATAGATCTATATGGGACTGACAATCACGCACCTTAACTGTTAGCTACAGTTAGTCCGGCAGGCCTGGGGTGACAAATGTTATATCGTTTCTGACGCCTGAAATACGTCGTTTCAAGCCATCCTAGGTCATTAAGTATGGTTATAAAAACTCAAAATTTTGTATTGAATAGTACAATTGGTGTATGAATAAGTAAACAGCTTCACATAGTTTTATTAATAATGAAACTACAATACAATATTTTACAACACAGTTGGTGAAGCCAGGTACTTACAATTACAGAGTTTTTATACACGTACAAATATAGTATACTATTCCGGTATAAAGAAAACATACTTTAAATAGTTTCAAGTGATATAAAACTACATAATACTATCTCAGAGTAGAATAACATTACACAGAAAATAAAGGATTTTCTTGGAAAACCTACTTATATTTTCAAGGAACAAATCACGTATTTCAATTTCAAACATGCTTATGAACTCACCAACTTAAATGTTGATACACTTTGAAAATCACTTGTGTTCTCAAGGAACCAGTAGACAGGTACACCCACAGGTTTTGAGAAGACGAAACTTTGTAGAGTCTTGTCTTTTATACTTTTTCTATACACTCTTGATGTCATACAAACTAGGTATTGAACAGATGTAAAAACTTTACTTTATCAATGTAATGATTGTGTTTGATTTTATTACTATTATACAATTGTTGTAATACTATACACGATGTTCTCCGCCCCCGAACATTTCCTTCATTCCGGTTTCGGGGTGTGACACATTATTCATAAGGATTATCAGACTAAGACTTCGTAATAATCATACATTTGTCACGTCAAAGGAAACATTAAGGTGCTAAGGCGAAACATTGCCCAAATTCCGAGGCATCCATTTTAATGGTGAGAGCTTAGTTACTTTCAGCTTACACATAGATATGAAGTATCTATTAAATGTTATATGTGCTTGCTATCTGTGTCCTTAATAACTATGCTATAATATGATATGATTTTACTAATATAAATTACTTAATAATATTCGCGTTGGGTAGTGAATGGTTTTTAGAAAAATAAAATAATGGGTTGGGTAGTAAAAGGGTTTCCAGGAAAATAAAATAATGGTGAAAGTTCACGCATTGTATTACCAGGACCAGTCATCTAACAGGGTATAGGTGAAGACACCGACAATTATAGGTAGTCTGGTGGAACTCTAGTAGGTTTGCCACCTATAGATCTTAATTTTTATATTATTAGATAATCTATCCCCCTCAAGGTTGCCTTGTTGGGACATATTGCTACGGATTCCTTGAAGCGGTATTGCCTACTCACATAGATCCTTTATGGTAGGTATCTTGAAATTAGAATTCGGGATTAGAGAGTAATAATAACAAGAATGGGTAATCAGGATTATTTTTTTATTGTGAAAAATATATAATTACAATATTATGGGTTAAAAACTCAATGTTCTCACCAGGCTCCCAAGTCTGAGCCACTCAATTTCTTGGTATCACAGGTAGTGGTACGAAGGTCCAATTGATTGGGTGATTCGAGGAGTTTTAGGCCACTAGTAAATATGTTAATGTAAGGCCTATGAAGATTACGTTTATTCTGATGTTTTTTATCAGTTATGACATCCAAAGTTTTAATGATCACAGAAAAAAAAATTCTTCGGAAATAGTTTTTATGGGACTAATTCTGCATTTATGAAGATCACTTTGATTTCAAATAAGCATAAATGAAAAAGTCTTTTTGGACCATGAAAATTAGGGATGTAAAAGTTGGTATCGGAGCATGAGTTGAAGCGAACTAGGAATTTTGATGATTCTTAGACATATACTTAGAATTCCAAGCAATGATTGTGAGGTGGGTCTTTATTTTATTTTAGGTAGTATACCTAAATTGACACAAGCACTAGAATTCTTTAGGGAATATGCCCTAATTGTTATTGTGTTCTAAATGATTTATATGGTAGCATGTTTTGGGATAGATGCCTAAATTACTATAGTCATGAGCACTAGTATACAATAAGCAATGCCTTAATTACTAAGATGCCTTCTTAGTAATTTGTAAGTCCCTAATCTGTTTGTGTATCAATCAGATCCGTTTAATGGTGTGGAATCCCAATCAAACGGATGATGTCAGATCAAATGAAGAAGAAGGAGAAGAAGAATAACTTGAATCTATGATGTATTCAAATATATGAATGATGCTCCAACACATAAGATTATCTCTCACACACTATTCTTCTCTCTAACTTTCTCTCTCTATAATATGTTCCCTTTGTCTAGCCTTACACTCCTCACATGCACTCCTCTATTTATAGCACTCCCAATAGTACACGAGTGTACAGCTGCACAACAAGCTACAAACACTATTACACTATAGAAAAATATAGTTGTCTAGAAAAGCAAAGTATAAACCATAGTTTTAGACCCAACAATCTCCCCCTTGGTTTATATGTTTCTTTTCTAACTGGCCCAACAAACTCCCCCTAAAAAGGTAGCTGGCTTTTCGTGTTAATCTTCATTGGGAGCTTGGCTTCAGCATTCATCTTCAATTTCTTCACAGCATCAAGATGAACATATGAATCTTCAATAAATGACTTCATCTTGAGAAGTTGGGATTTTCTTTAGAATTTGACATTTAACGCACATTGGGTGAAGAGGCTTCTTGATAAGATTCTGAAAGATAGCGCTTTCAGTTTGAGAATCTTTAGAGAGAATATCGAGAGAACAAATCTTCTGGATCACTTCAACAGGTTCATAGATAGCAGCAAATTAATTAAGGAGCCTTCAATGAAATCTGTCACATAATCTTCAAGTACAACTTGACCATGCTTCTGGGGTTGAAGGATTGAATGTTGGAAGAATAATCTTCATTTCTTGCTTCTTTGAATGAAAATTCTTCGATGCTAACGGATGAAGACTTGGCTCAGAAAATCTCGATACAGTCTCCATGAGTCTCATCTACATCTGAATTCACTTTTCAAGACAAAACAAAACTAAAAGAAAACATAGCATAAAATATTTTTGGATTTTTCATATTTTCTGAAAAAAATATAACAGAAACAAAAATATTTTTTTGGATTTTCTGATTTTTCTGAACAAGAAATAAAACAGAATATAGCACTATTTTTGGATTTTTAATTTTCTGATTTTTGTTTGATTTTTTTAAAGTTTTGGATTTTTTGTTTGATTTTTATATTTTTTTTAATTCTCCTCCTAAATTTGTGCATAGAGGAAAATTATGAACAAATTAAATTTATGAGACAGTCTTAACTTTGTTTATCAGTACCTTCACATTCATGAATAGATCTGGTCAATTGCCAATATTGTGGTCCACTCAAACACAAAGGATATCGACAAACTTTTCTAAATAAACCATTTAGCTAACGACGACCACGAGTATTGTTGTCCACTTAAATTAAGCAGCGCGATCTACAGACAACCTCTAAACGGTTCAATTTTAGTTTTACTAGAACGTGTTCCCCACTTCCCGATATACCCTGATTATCAAGAACTTCCAAAGAACTCCTTACTTTAGGTGAATAGAAAATTATTAAGGAGGAAGTCAGATTTAGAGATAGATGCATATGTTGTGTCCCAGGTCGGATCTCTTTCAATCACGTTGAGGGGACAACATATGGCTAACTAGGATAGAGGGATTGAGAGGTAGAATATTGCATATGCTGTGTTCCAGGTCAGATTATTTCAATGACGCAGAGGAAACAACATATGACTAACGAATAGAAAGAATTTCATAAATAAGAAGGTGCGTAGAAATAGTGTTGCATATGTTGCATTCCAGGTCGGATCTCTTGCAATCACACAGAGGAAGCAACGTATGACTGACAGATAGAAAGAAAGAAAATAATTTCCTACATACCTACTTTATCAAAACCCCCCAATCGCCCTATCAGAACCAGAATTATGGACATAAGTCCGTACATCAAAGAAAAGTTAAACCAGAATTAAGGACATCGTGGGTTCCCGTGTTTATCTCACTACTCAATCTACCCGAGCGTCATATGGTCAGTCCAAACAATCCTATCTAAATCCACATTGTCAAATCCTTCGTGCCTACCAGCACATTGAACATAGAGTCTAGACAATTCAGATTCAGTCCCTTACACATGTTTTAGACTGTCTGTTATCACTTTATCTTTATATCACTTCCCAAAAAATACCTACTAAAGAAAGACATCTAAGGAAATAAAAAATTTTCTTCAAACTGAATCAGTTTAAGATAAGCTCAGGACTATATAGAAAAAAATAATAATAATTTAAACCGTAAGTCACCAATTGCATTTGCATCTAGAAGGTTTGAGAACAACACACATAATCTAAGAACAAATCCGAAAATTCTTCATGTCATTAAGCATTAACACCATGTGTGATCCTTTGCTTTCTTCTTTTCCCGCAAAGGACACATACTCTCAAACAAAGTTCTGAGTGTTGCACATCTGAGAGATATCCCTATCATGTACCTGGAACAGCCACTACCAACAAACCGAAGTCTGATGATATGCCTCCATAGTTGCTCCGACACAGATCGGGATCAGTTGGTCTTTAGAACCCAGTCCATTTTGAAATTGGGTTTACCTTTGCCATCCTTGCACGGTACTCTCTCCCATGAAATATTAGAGTCATTGGAAGATTTGTGAGAGTGAACCTTCGGTACCCATCTGTAGTTGGGTTTAACCCATTTCTTTTTCGATCTGATGGGTGCCCCGACACTTGTTTTAGAACATGAAGCTGATCTTCGAGATGACTTTGACCTAACCGGTCTTGGCTTCACTGGAACATCTCTTGGATTGGACTTCTTGGCCGACATTCCCTTCTTGACGTTGGTAGTTGGATTATTGGCCTTCTTGGCATTCCATTCGCAAATATCTGATCCTGACCTTGAGGGGTTTCTTTTGGAAAATCTCCCTCTTGGCGCATTTTTCCAGCCGTGTGCGTAACAGGGAATGTATGCGTGATTTGGACAATGTCTGGCAATGTGTCCAGGTGTTCCACAGTGAAAGCAAGTTTGATTCTCCATGTTGGAGTTGTTTCTTCCTGTCCCTGGTGGCGTTTGCATGCCTTGTCTCTTGTTGTTCCTACAAGCACAATTGCAGCAAGCCGTCGGTTTTGCTTGTTTTGGTGGCTTGTATTTCTCAACAGTAGGTTGACCAAAAGTAACTAAGTTAAAAGCAACAGATTCAGAGTTCAAGGAGTCATTGGATTGTTCAATAGTTTTCTCCTTGTTCTCATCTTCAGCTACTTTACCTGGACATGAAGTAGAAGCATTAAAATCATTCAGCTCAACACTTTCTGGCACAACCACGGCAGAATTATCAAAGATATCATCAAATATATCGAAAAAATTTAAGTCATCAGACTTTGACACAATTTTACTATCAGACACACTCTCTTCAGCTACTTGCTTGGATTGGCTTAGTGGTTGATCTGCATAGGAAGTAGAAACATTAGTATTTTCAACCTGAATACCTCCTGACACAAATCCAGCTGGTTTTCCATATATGAGATGTGCCTCTTTGTCCATATCTTCTTTGGTCAAAGGGTTATACTGATAGGTGTGATTAAAAGGAGGAGGCATTTTATCATACCCTAGACCCTTTTGTTGGTTATCTTGAAATTTTAAGCAATTGTTAATCATGGACACGACTACCTCACTTGATACATTAAACTTCTTGAAGTTGAATTCAGCATCTTTATATTTTGCTTTTAATGCATCAAGTTCGGCAGTTACCTCAGCAAGTTGTTCTGTCACATATCTATAATGCACAAACTTAGTGTTATACTCTTCCTCAAGCTTCCTAAAGTCTTTGGTTTTTGCTTCTAATTGAGCTTTTAGAGGTTTTTGTTATTTCCTAATAGTGTGTCTCTCATATTTTAGTTCCTCGACTTCCCTACGAAGTAATTCATAATGTTCACATAAATTCTCCAAGGAAAGTTCATTGACATTGATGTTTGAAGAACTCATTGTTTACCAAAAATGCCCTTTTACTATAAACCAAGAAAGTCAACCTTAAAAGTCAAATTTAAAAGTCAAACTTGAAAAGTCAAACTGAAGAGTCCAACCAAAAAGCTAAATTTGAAAATTTAAAAGTTAAACGAAAAAGTCAAAGACAAAATTTTAAGAAAAAATCAAAATTAAAAATCAAAAATTAAAAACTAAAATTTTTGTAGAAAATGGAATTTAAAGATAAAAGAAATTTGAATTTAGGTCTAAAACTGTCAAATTTGCGAAATTAGGTGCGAATGGGAATGATTTTGAATTAAAATCGAAAGGGATGAAACACGAGTGATGTTAGAGGAGTTGGTAAGGCGGAAGATGCAATACATAGAGCACCCGGGTTCGAATCTAGCAACCCTACAATTTCTTTTGATTTATTTTCTGTTGCAAAGACTATATGTTTAAAAGGAGCGAGATGTTTAACGTCTTGCAAAGTAGTTCAACTGGTAAGACACATGTTTGAAGAGTTAGAGGTCTCGAGTTTGATTCCTTGCACCCCCAAAATCCTTCCTTTTTTTAATAGAAACACGCTGCGAGGATTCCTGCTAGCCAAGGTTGCGATGCGAGGACGAGGACCGCAAACAAGCTGGTCGTAAACTCCGAAGGCCGCAAACTCCAGCCGTACACATGCGATGCAGGCCGTAAACTTCGGACCGAACACGTTTCTTCGGACAGTAAACTCGCGAGACCTCGAACCGCAAACTCCGGCCGTAAACTCCGACTCTGGCCGTAAACTCCTCGGAAACCCTAGCTGCTGGTCGTACACACCGCCACCCCCTCGCTGGTTACGACCAAAAACAACGTTTTTCGACTTTTTAGCTCCAAAACTCGATCAAAAACCCCTTTTTTATGAAAAACGCAAAGAATAACCCCCCCCCCCCCCCTTATTTTGCCAAGATCTATCCAAAAACATAGAAATCCTTCAAAAATAAGATCAAATAAGCTCCAGATCTGCAAAAATTGATTGATACAATCAAGCTCTGATACCACTTGTAGGTCCCCAATCTGCTTGTGTATCAATCAGATCCGTTTGATGGTGCGGAATCTCAATCAAACGGATGATGCCAGATCAAATGAAGAAGAAGGAGAAGAAGAATAACTTGAATCTATAATGTATTCAAATATATGAATGATGCTCCAACACATAA
Organism: Lactuca sativa; assembly: GCF_002870075.4. NCBI lineage: Eukaryota > Viridiplantae > Streptophyta > Magnoliopsida > Asterales > Asteraceae > Lactuca > Lactuca sativa. The sequence goes on along the minus strand of NC_056630.2, from coordinate 88,062,936 downwards.
GATTCTATCTCACACACTATTCTTCTCTCTAACTTTCTCTCTCTACAATATGTTCTCCTTGTCTAGCCTTACACTCCTCACATGCACTCCTCTATTTATAGCACTCCCAGCAGTACACGAGTGTACAGCCGCACAACAAGCTACAAACACTATTACACTATAGAAAAATACAATTGTCTAGAAAAGCAAAGTATAAACCATAATTTTAGACCTAAGATAATTATATATAGTAAGTAACATATTACTACACTAAAATACTCGAACCTACGGATTTAGAAAGTAATGATGATCACAAAAAGTGGGAGAGTCAATAACAAAGGAGGTCCATAGCCTCAAAACGTCGAGCAGATGCTACTTATTTCACGAGGGATGAAGCTCGACTATGATGCAGGACATGCTAGATTAATCAAAGTCTAAGTTTAGAGAACTCCTAACCCAAGAACTAGCTAACTCTAGGGTTGGAGTACCAGTTATCAACAAACCAATAGTCATTGAATGATTCAATAATGGACCAGTTCCCTCTCGTCCGTCAATGGTTCAAAAGGGAACACTGACTCGGAATGTCATAAATGACCATTCCCTCCTCCGGAAGACTCGGAGATCCGAAGGAATGATGAACCTAGAGTCTACTACAAGTATAAGGACTTCACGACTTTCAATTTGTCATCATTTAATAGGAAAGATGATACAGTAGGATTCATGGACTGGATTTCAGAAATAGAGCTAGCCTTTATAACATGTGGTTGCATAGGCAAATTATAGACCACCTACGATGTAAGGAAATTCAAGGGTGAATAGATTTACTGATGGAATATGTTGGGAAAGACTTTAAGTCCGATCAAGCCTCTGCTACGGACATGGGAAGAATTCTTGATCGACTTCAAGTGCATGTTCTGCTCATCAAAAAATATGTTATAGTTATAGAATCAAATGCTAACATTGAAGAAGGGAACCATGTATGTTGATGAGTATATAAATGTTTTCACTAAAAAATGGAGTTCTCCTTACGTTTTGTTCCGGACAAACTAGCAAAGATAAATAGGTATCCCAAGGGACTTCAATGGGATTATGTTGTTCTGGTTAAACAAACACATACTTTCGAATCAACCATCTGGACTGCAAGGTCTATGGAAGACATGATCAAGAAAAGAATTGTTGACAAGATTGAAGTTGGCGAGAAGAAGAAGAGTGAATGACTCCTACAATCCAAAAAAAAAGGGAAAATTCTTGAAATCTGACCCCAACAATACAAAGTATGGGGATACAAGTGAAACATGGTGGTGTGAAAAGTGCAAAGTGAAGCATGAAGGGCAATGCATAGAAGTCATGACCTGCTACAGATATGGCAAGACTGGTCACTATGCTAGAAAATGTACAACCAACTATAAGTTGTGCTTCTAGTGTGGAGAAGTCAAGCATTCCAAGGATGATTTCCCGAAGAAGAAATAAGCTGAAAAGTTAAATGTGCCAAAGGCGATGGCGTTCCAGATGATCTTTTATGTAAAAGCAAATAACGCCTAAGTAAGAGTGGAAAAGGAAGCCATTTCTCCAAGTTTCAAGACGCAAATTAGTCATCTTAAATATGTAGTAATAGGTTTTGTAGCCTAATATAATAGGTATGAAGTATGAATAAATGTTGCAATCGTTTTCAGAAGTTATAAAGTTTCTAGTTATGTTACAATGTTTGTTGTGTGACAAGAAGAAATTATGATTTCAACATTATGGGTTGGTTAAGAATAAATTATAGTATAGTGTTCCTAGTAGGTAGGACACTACATGGGGAAGAATTGTACAAAGGATTTAAAAGTGGAATCATTGTGAAGATTATCATTGGAATAGAAAATCCTAGTAAAATAAAGAGAAAGTTTGCTTTATGTGCTTGATTGGACACACTCTTATGTGTTGATTGCTACGTGATTTTATGTATGACAACTTAGGAACTATGAGACAATTCTTAGGCTAAGTATGAATATGTATGGAAGGTAGTATGGCCCCGTACTACCAGAAGCACAAGATTCATACTTGAATCAGGATAAGTCACAAGGTTACTAAGGCACTAGTAGTTGAATTTATTTTGTTCTTGTCCGTCGTTACCATCGTTTCTTTAATGGCTAAGAATATGAATGTTATTGTGACCCTAGTGGTCATAAAAATTTGATTCCAACTAAGATAAAATCCACAAAGTGAGTTACTCAGTATATAGAATCAAGTTCGATGTAGCATCCGACTTTATTCAACAAATTGAAGGAGGGGGGAGAAATGAAGTGGCTGACATGAGTATCCCAACCATCATTAAGACTAACCAGATAGTAGCTAGAAATGCTACCTAAAATGATGTGGTTATACCACATTAGAACATGAATGAAGGTATCCTCCATGCAAGAGTCTGACATAAATAAACCTGAGTCTAGCCATTGAATCATGTAATTGAAGGTCATTAGGGTGTGACCCATCAGTTTATTATGGTAATTGAAGAAAATACCTCTTCATGGATCGAGTCTGTATGAGTTGGATCAGAAGTCTCCGATAAAGATCAAGCTTAAACTCGAACGTTAGGACATAAGGTCTAACAAAGAGGATGAAGAGTGGATGCAAAGATTGATCACCACCAACAACTAAGAAATCCAAACATTTTACACTCATTTGGTAAAGACTTAAGGAGTTACAGTTATTGCTTAGGATGAAAAAGCTACTTGTAGGATCATCAACCAGGCCTATTTTTCTAATGATTCGACGACGTAATCTTCCTAAGGGGGAGATAATTGTAACGTCCATATAGGCGGGCTAGACGATTAAGATATAATAAGGATAAAAATTACTTTTTCATAGAAGATTATCTAGTATAAATAATCTTAACCAAAGTTATATTATATGTGACAAAGATTCCGTACATATAAAGAACTCTGAAATCCAACTTCATATGAAGCAATTACGTTTCTTCAAAGTTTCACGATTAAATTGATACGGCTCCATGTATCATAAAAAGTGAGTTTTCAATGGATTACTTATTTGCCTAAGTGATCTAAACTAAAGACGTAGTAGTCGTAAAATCGAGAGTGTGCATATAGAGAACGTCCAAATCTAACTTCGTGAGAGGAAGTTAGGATCTTTCAAAGCTTCAGCATAGTTATGCAGACATAGAAATCAAAATTCAAATCGGTTGATTGGTAGCAAAAACAATCTAAACAAGAATTGAATATCTTGTAAATATGAACCTGCCGATATAAAGATAATTGGAAACGAAGTTCCAATGCAGGAGTTATGAATTTCGCATGGACTATAATAGTCTAAACGATCTAACTATGAATTTTAGTTAGAGTGAGAATTAGCTTATGGAACCTTAATGAAATTTGTAGAGTTCTTCGAGGGGATTCTAAGGATATAAAGAATGTTGAAAACGGAGCTTGTATGCAAAAGTTATGTCCATCTGAAGATTCTCGAGAAAATATGTGTGCTGGTAACTTGGCATGACCGGAGTGCGCCATGTGGCATGGTCTGTCGCTCACTCCTCCAAGAGAAAAGATGACATGGCATGATGTTTACATGACATGTGGGACTATGAATTTGTTACACGTGGCAGTCTTCTAGAAGTGATGAGGTGGCGAGATCCAGTAGCAACACATGGTAGCGGTTGTGAGGGGCCAACACGTCAAGAGGGTGCGGCGTACCTCTTGTATATGTGTGGTGCGCCTCTCAACAATCTTTATATACCCCTTCCAATTTTAGCTCATTTCCACACCTAAACTTTCTCAAAACCTCCAAACTTCTTTAGGTCCAATTTTAGGGTTTTTATTAGTCAGTAGTAGGGCTCTAGTGCGTTAGAGGGTTTGACAAATAGAAGCTTTCTGGTCAGGATTCTACCCATGCAAATTTCACATTTTCATTAAAATCTCTGTAAGTTTAGATGAACTTATATTAATTCAATTGTAACTTATATTTTTGTTCACATTCATTATTATGAACCTACAAACAAGTCTTATCACTGATTCCAAGTGCTTATACCGATTGATTTACTTACGCGGATAATCTCTAGGCTGGATTTACTGATGTGTTTAAAGTGGGATTTTTAAAATGTATACTGGGTATACCAAACGGGCCCTACCTCTGATATGATCATACCTTGTTATTCCTTACTTGATAGATCTTGATGTAGACATTAGGAATGTTGAGGAATCTAGACTATCGATAGTCATAAGGAATATCAAACACAGACTTAGTAATAATCATACCTAGATCACGTCAAGGGAAACGTCAAGGTGCTAATGCGAAAGGTTGCCCAAATTTTGAGGCATCCACTTTAACGGTAAGTGCATGTTTATTTTCAGCGTACACATAGATATGAAGTATCTATTAAATGATATATGTGCTTGCTATCTATGTACTTGATAATTGTGCTATAATATGATATGATTTTTACTTATATAAATTAGTTTATCATATTCATGTTGGGTAGTGAAGGGTTTTGCGAAAAAAATAATGGGTTGCGTAGTAAAGGGTTTTTAGGAAATAAAATAATGGTGAGAGGCAACACATTGTATTACCGGGACCAGTCATCTAACAGAGTATATGCGACGCCCACCGACTATTCTAGGTATTCTGGTGGAACACTAGCAGGTTCGTCACCTATAGGTGTTAACAATCAAACTTTTCAAGGAAAATAAAAGTTGTTCGTTTGGATACTCTATCCCCCTCAGCATTGCCTTGTTGATACATGTTGCTACAAATTCCCCGAAGCGGTATTGTCTACTCACAGAGATCCTTTAAGGTAGGTCTCTTGTTATTAGATTTTGGGATTAGAGAGTAAGAATAATGGGAATGGGTAATCACAATTATTTGTTTATTGTGAAAAATATATGATTACAATATTGTGGTTAGAAAAACCTATGTGCTCACTAGGCTCCCAAACCTAGCCACTCAGTTTCTTTGTATCACATGTAGCGGTAAAAAGGTATAATCCAATGAGATATTCGAGGAATTTTAGACCATTAGTACAATAACTTAATGTAATGCATGTAACAATCACATTTATGCTTGTGTTTTGTATCAGTTATGACATCCCATGTTTTAATAATCAATGAAAAACATTTTCTATGGAAATACTTTTTATGGGACTAATTCCACATTTATAAAGATCACTCTAATTTAAAATAAGCATAAATAAAAAACTCTTTTCAGTCCATTAAACCTAGGGATGTCACAGCGATGCTTGTCAAAATCTACGATTAGACTTCTCATGCTTACATAACCTGTTTGGATATTTTGTATGTCTAAATCCTTTTAGGATGTGTCAAACATCCTTCAAAAGTTTCTTGTTAAGGAAGGTCGTTTAATCATCCATTTTACCATTTCTTTAAATGAAATAAGGGACTATGGTAACAAATTACCAAACAAATCTTTTTCAGCTACTGCTAAAAATGTTTCCTCATAATCAATTTCTTGAGTCAGAGCGGAAAACATTTCCACCATACTAGCCTTGAATGTTTGTACCTTTATCTCAATGTTAGTCTACAAATTGAAGATCTAATTGCAAACCATTGTCATAAGACTAGGTTTTTGATCACCAAACTTCAAACTTGGTTATCCTTCATTGACATGAATTTTGCTATCCTTAAACCTTTCTCATTGGCATCCTTAACACCCGCCATTGCTTCTAAGTAGCTATTTTCTTATCCAAATTGCTCGGTGTTTTATCACTAACCAATGTCACCTTCTACAATCAAATAAAACCCAGGAGGTGTTCTAACTCTACTAGATGTATGAAGAGGTAAGGCAATATCATTTGACTCAACTGGTATTTCAAACTTAAGTTGAGATCTAGTACCAACTATAAGTTTATTATTGGTCATATCACGAATTTCTTCAAGGTTAATATGACTCTCATTAACTTCTTGATATGTATATGTTATTTCTCTCAAGGAACACTCATTTTGATCTATAAGCAACACATTTTCATGGGTCTTTAGAACAAATATCAAAAGTCTTTAGTGAATACCCGACAATGTAACACTTCTCAGATCTCAATTCAAGTTGGTCATTGGTTTCTCATCTAACGAAGGACCTCACAACACCATACCTAAATGTGATGTAACTTTCAAAGTCCACATTTCATGAGGTGTCTTCAAACCTACTTAGTTGGTTACAATGTTCAAATATACTCAACTATTTCAAGTATATATTCCCCAAAATGTAAACGGTAGCAAAGCACAACTCATCATAGATTGAACCATATAGCATTCACTTTCCCTTTTAGTAACACCAGTGTACTATAATGTTCTTACAGGATCCAATTTGGAAACTATTCCACAATATCTATGACGATCATTGAATTCTTTATCTTCATGCCCAATTGATTCCCTACTTTGTTATGATACTCTTTGAAACCTATCAAAGTGATAGGCTTATGCTTAATCATATAAGCATAATCACATTTACTAAAACTATCAGTAAATATGACGTAGTAGCTTTTGCAATCTCTTGTGGCAGATTTGAAGGGTCCTCACATATCAGTGTGCACAAGATCTAACATTCCTTCACCTCCTTCACATGTCCATGCGAATGGAGATTTAGTCATCTTTCCAACAAACAAGGATTACATACATCATCCAACCTAAATTCGAATGATTCCAAGTCCATTCCAATTAGAGCTTGGTGATGCAATTGTTACTTACGTGGCCAAGGCGATTATACCACAAGCACGGTTATATCTAAATTATTAGAGGAATAAATATTCAATTCATAACTACTATTATTAGAACTACAAACTACAATTTCATGAATGCCAATTGCAATAAGATGTTTTAAACATAAAACCATCATCTTTATGAACTAAAATATTACCTTTCCATTATCATATGAAATTGATATTCATGTTTATACAATGCATAAAATAAATTTTGGTTTCCTAACATCTTTGAACAGTAATAGAAAATAACTAGATTTATCCTAACTCTATTACTAAGCATCAACTCGAAATCCTCAATCATCAAATGCAGTTAGGAACTTTTGACGATTCAAATCAATCTAGCATTGCCTTTTGGTGAATCATTTCACATAAGTGCAAATTAATTTCATATGTTCACATGCTCAAAAAAAATCCTTTGGGACATCAATGACATAGATATGAAATACATCTTATTTGAAAATTCTACATATTTATGGGGAATAACAACTTTTCAAGGTTGACACATTATTGATTTGAAGGATATGCGCATCAAGGACATTATTCCTTTCGAGGAAGATTCCATAACAAACGAGCTATTCCCTATGGAGAACATAGAGGTGGGAGAGGATTCTCATTTAACCTAAGAGAAAAAGTTTAACGAAGTTGATTCAATCCTTAATTATTAACCTAATTTTAAATTAAGGCTAGGATCCATATTTTCGATTCTTAATATGAAGAGGGATATCGTAATCACATCACAAATCTATTTTAGGTAGGTAAAGCAGTTTTCCAATTTCATTCACAATCTCCTATATCTCTTGAGATTCATTGAACAATCAGTGGGTGTTAATCTCGGATTATGCTCTTTCATTTGTGATCGGGATACCGATGATCAAAAATAATATGTGAAAATCATGCAAACCCACGTGACACCCTTGATCTCATTATGATCTCTCATTGATGTGTCCGTTAACCATACATGCTCCTTCAACAATCATAAACTCGAGTTGTACCATTATTTCAACATTATAGTCGCAAATTAGTGTGTCGGCTAACCACACACGTTTCACTAATGACTCATAAAGAAACGATGTGCGTTTTCATGGATTAGCATACAATTTTACATTTTTCTTAAGTAACTAAAGTGAGATTTTAATATATGGTAGAGTACTTATATGTTATACTTTTAACATGATTAATGTCATATCAGAACCCTTTCGGCTAACAACAATCCACCACGCAAAGAAGCAGTGAGTAAAGAGGACACTCATTCAACGCTCATGTTATAGGTTGTTTCCTTATACGATAATGTGGTTCATGAATGAGGTCTACACTTAATTCGACTGACTTAATGTTTTACACATAATATTATACACTCTTATAAATATATTTAAGGGTGTATTGTAAAACCATTTGAGAATACAAGGTTTTAATCTTATTAACTTAATTAACATTTAATTAATTAATATTTAAACCATTTAAGATTAAATAATTATATTTTACTTAAACATTTAATTAACTATGTTAAATAGTTTAATAATTAAATAATTCTCTTAATTAAACATTTAATTAAATAATATTTATTCTTTATCTTGTTCCTCAATTTTCGAAATTAACGTTCATCCAATTACCTGGTTTAAACGTTCTGATTTTAAGCAATTAAGATAACCATAATTAATTAGTAATTATCCTATAATTCAAAAAAGACAACAAAATCCTGAAAATATGTTAGAGGCGTGTTGTGACGTGGCAGGAAGCGCACCGCGCGGTGGTGTGACTTAATTTCTCAATTTCTTCAATTTTGCACCAATACGCATATAATAGAAAAATCAGACTCTGATATCACTGATGGGTTCTCTAGGTTACATTAAAATATATTTACATAACGAAATTCATATAAAACAATTTATTGGTACATCCAACTTAAAGATCTGTGGCATTTTCTCATTATAGCAAGATTAGAAAACATACCTTTTAGTATATTCATCTATACTAAATCCTTTAATCTTCAATGGCTCATGGAAAGCAAACATCCAATAGTGTGAATGTCTCTAATGTCTTACACTCAATACCTAGAGCACTTGAAATCAATAGGAGAGAGGATATATTTATGAATTTCGAGTTTCATTCTTCCCAAAGGCTTAGGAACGAAAATTCAAGGCCAATGGGTCATATTCATAATTGGTGAATATCTAAGATAAGCCTTGATTTAAATAATAAAATAATAAGATTTAATCTATTCGAATCCTTATCATATCAGCAACCAGGAGGCTTATGGTAGCCTTCCAGAACTTCACCAAAACTGTCCACAAGATGGAGGGTTCTAGAATGCCTTCCTTGCTCAATAATTGAACATTTATAATTTAGCTCTTGCACCTTTAAGTAATTCTAATTAATCTCAAATTAATTCCAGAATAATTTTGATTAATAGTTAATTAATTCCAACTAATTCTGAATAATTTATTAACCATATAATAAATTAACAAATCATTTCATCTTTCCCCTAAAGTCATTTCTAACTATTGGTAGTTATTAAGGGTAACTCAAAACACATTTTACTTTTATTCCATAAAATTATATCAATTTAGTTTTGACTTTGACCAAATTAGTTATGACCTTGGACACCTATTCCAATAAGGACATCAAAGGTTGTTATTCTTTTAATCCATCTATGGTTGTTGTTTTCTTTCCAACTCTTGCAAGATGCTCCTTGGTGGAAATAAACTATTTATGTGGTTTGCTAAAATCTTGACATTTTTTAAACTAATTTTGAATGACAGCCCAACAGCGGGTTCATGTCGTGTCAAAATAGTAAACAGGTTGAAAGTGTTTGACCCTAACCCAACCCATTTAATTAACGTGTTGTGTCGTGTCAACCTGTTTATTTAAACAGATTGAAATATCTTACCCAAACCTGTTTATTTTGTGTCGGGTTTCATTTTGTGTCAATTTTTGCCACCTCTAACCTTACTTAACAAATAAGACTCGCATACATCATCTGGTTTTAGCTCCAACGATTCTAAGATTCCTTTTAATTGGAGCTTGGTGATGTGTTTCTTATTTATATGGCCAAGACGACAATGTCATAAGCATGATTTATCTAACATATTAGAAGAATCAAATATCGTCCTTTTCATTGTCAAACGAAAATTGAAAACCTTGTTTGTACAATGCATGGAACGAAATAATGTTTATAGACATCTTAAAAGATTAACAACAATTAACTAAATTAATCAAAACTCCACTACTAAGCTTCAACTTAAACACTCTAACCATCGAGACAGGTGACGTTCGTCTATTCCCCGTTATTAGATTCAACTCTCCATGTTTTACCTTCCTTCTTCTGTTTAGTCCTTGAAATATCGTGCATTTGTGAGTACCACGTCATGTATCAAGAACCCATGAATTAGAGGTAGTAGTATTATGAAGCTTGATCATATAAGTACATGAACTGGACCTGGTCATTTGAACCTTTCCCCCTTGAGATCTTTGATGTACTTTGAGCAGCTTAGCTTCCAATATCCTTTAACACTATAGTAGAAACACAATGCTTCTTTTGGATCGCTCACAGGTGGAATCGAAGTATCACTCTTTCCCTCATGGAAATGTGAAGCTATAGCTTTTCCTTTCCACTTTGGATTGGAATTAGTCCTATTCTTTCCACCACTATTTTGAATTGAGGTGTACCATCAATTTTCTTTACATCAGCTTCAACTATCTAGAGGAGGCCATAGAGCTCCATCAATGTCTTGTCCAGACTATTCAATTGATAACTCATGCTGAAATTATCATATGAATTAAGGAGAGAAGTAAGGAATAGGTCTACATATATTTCCTTATCATAGACAACATCGAGGTTCTCGAGTCGGTCTATGTAAGTCTTCATTTTTTGAACATAAGCATACACTAAACCACCTTCCTTGATTTTGCATAGCGTTAGGGATTTGAAAATCTCAAATTGTTCTTGCCTTGCCTTTTGCTAAACCATTATATCTAGTTTCAAGTTCATTTCGTATGCCCAAGTATTCTTAAAATCCTTCTGAAGACCCGAGGATATGGCGACAATTATGATGCAAGACACCTTATTCGATTCATCCACGTGTTTGACATGACCAACTTTCTCTTCATCAGTTGAGTTATCATCGATTTATGGAATATGATTATTAATTACATATTCACGATTATCATACCTCAATGTGATCTTTAGATTTCTCATCCAATCGAGATAATTAGCCCTACTAGTAAGCTTCTCTCTTTGGAGAATAGAAACTAGGGAGAAGTTGGAATTAGTGGGTGGAGGAGGTGGGAGTGGAAGACCATTGATACCCGACATCTAAATAACGAAAACATACTTTAGTTACTTGATTTTAATCCTCAAATAATTACCCAATTTATTTTAAGTCTAGGATCCATGCCACGAGTTTAGTTTAGAAAGGTAATGCACTTTACTAATTTCAATCACTATGAAATTCCTAGATTTTTTTAGATTCGTTGAACCTATTCAATGACATATTGATGTCGGATTTTCACATACTCAATTTGTGCATGTGATATCGAGGTCTCACAAATAAGAGTGGTAAACCAACCATGTAAAAACATGTGACTCTTGATTATGTCATGGTTCTTAATCGACGTGCCGGTTAACCATACACACTCCGCTAACAAACCAAAACCACATATGTTACATCATCTTCTTCTTATATCTTAAATTTATGTTTCGGTTAATCACACACCCCATAAAAATACAACAAAGAATAATGTGTGTTATTCATGGATTAATAAACTATTAACATTTTCCTAAAATAACTAAGACCGAGAATTTTATTTTTAGTACTTTTATATGTTATAATTTTAATGAGACGTCATCCTATTAAACCATTTCGGCTAACGACAATCCACCGCACAAAGAAGCGGTTAGTGAAAATGAAACCCATTCAACAGTCATTTTATAGTTCATTTCTTAATACATCTCTTATAACATGGCTTCATTAATGTGGTTTACTCTTGATTCAACTAATGATCTTCAACTAACCATGTAAGATCACTTGTATAATTCTTTTACATATAGTAACCATATTAAATATATAAATCTTTTTTCTTTTACATGTACTATTTATAAACTTTTGTAATTATAGGAAGGGTGAATTTTAAACAATTTTTAAAAATTTATAAACTTTTGTAATTATAGGAAGGGTGAATTTTAAACAATTTTTAAAATTTTATGAATTAATCATATACAATTGTGATTCCTTTTTAGATCTCGAACTCTTGGTTGCTTCTGGAAGATCTATCACCCAAACTAAGAATGTCGTTAATTGTTCACACCCGAAAGACTAAAACTCTAGAAACTTGGGGGGAAAGATATATATATATATATATATATATATATATATATATATATATATATATATATATATATATATAGAGAGAGAGAGAGAGAGAGAAAAGAGAGAGATAAAGAGAGAGAGAGAGAGAGAAAAAAAGAAAGAAATACAGAGATAGAGAGAGTAAAAAACCAAAAATTTAAACCTTAGGGAGAGTAGAATCAAATTTATGAGGGGTCTTTATATAATTGTGATAACTTATAGATAAACCCTAATATGAATTAGTTAAATAATCAAATTTAATCCTTATTCAAATTATTACCTTATCTATTACATTGTTTTATTATGAAAGCCTCGTAGAAGCTCCTCGAAACCGTCCACTATATGGAGTTCTAGAATGTTCTTTTTGTTCAACTATTGAACAATTAACATTCAATCCCTGTACCTTTTAAATAAATCCAAATTAATTTGAGTTAACTCCAAATTAATTCTAATTAAATTTAACAAGTTTCTATATAATTTATTAACTTGTAATAAACAAATAAACTATTTATCTCACTCTTTTAGGTTTCTTTCTAGTTATTTTAGCTTGTGAGGGTAACCCAAAAATGAATTTGTTATTATTAGCAAAGTTATACTAATTAGTTATAACATTGGACACTTATCTATACTAATAAATGAAGATCCATTATGACACATGTCATTCTCTCATTCAATTGGTCACACGTCATTTTGTCATAATTTTAAGATATTTATTTTCCACTAGTCATTTACTTCATTTTTAATTTTCCAATATATTATTAATTTAGTTTCCATAAATTAAATATATCATAATGACTATACTAATTTTAAATTTCAAACTTCAATTAATAATAAATTACAGTTTAAACATTTACATTTAACATTTTGTTATAATTAACCTGTTTAGTACACGCTTCTTACAACTAAACAAGTAATTTTAATTTATTTATTTTTCGCATGTTCATTTTTTATTTTTTATTTATTTTTTTTATCATAATTTCATTTATTTTAAATTTCAAATTCAAATAAACTTCCCATTTACTCATTCGTATTTAACATTTTATTTTAATCAACTCGTATAGTATATATATATATATATATATATATATATATATATATATATATATATATATATATATATATATATATATATATATATATATATATATATATAACAATGTTAGGATTAATATAGATATAGTTTAAAGGGAAATTAGGAAAATATACACAAAGGCTCATAATCTCTATATAGAATAAAAGGTGAAGTAAATTATACATTACTTAGCAATTTTAAAAAATAAATTTTTTGTTCAAAGTTAGGATTATGTACATATATAATAATAATAATAATATAAAGTAAATATTCGAGCCCACTTTGAAGTTTAAAACATAGAATGTCACTAAAATTGAAACATTTTCTTATAAATAGTTAAAACCATCCCCTCTATTGTTAAGAAAGAAAAATCGAAGTGATTTATTTTTTCCTCTATAGTCTCTATTTTCGTAAATTTGGCAAAATTAATTAAAGAAATGTAGATATGCATGTCTATACTAATAAATGAAGATCCATTATGACACATATCATTCTCTCATTTAATTGGCCACATGTCTTTATGTCATAATTTTAAGATATTTATTTTCCACTAGTCATTTACTTCATTTTTAATTTTCCAATATATTATTAATTTAGTTTCTATAAATTAATA